>NW_024070200.1:55942038-56010805 GCF_014754425.2 Oryx dammah
TCTCCCAAAAGAAAAGCCTTCTTTCAATGTGCTTGTGGTATATACTGCATTTTCCTTTGACCCCATAGTCATTCAGTAGATGAAAATTCTGAAGACCCTCGCTGTGCCAACCACATTCTCTCCAGCAGTCTAGGTTATAGCAGGCATCTGGGGTTCTAGGACCTGGGTTTGTCAGCAATGCAGGTTCCTGGACTGTGTTTGAAGCAGTTCCTAAATTCCAGAAAATGTTCAGGGAATTTTCTAAACATCAACATTTATACTCTATCCACATCACTCCCTAGGAGGCAGACAATTTTACATTTAGTTTTTCCATGGGGAGTCTGAGACTTCCCGCAGTTAACTTCAAGCACACTGCAGAAGGGGGTGTTTAATCTAAGTCTGCCTGGCTTCCAATGTAACAGCAAACATTTACCTGTGTTGTCATGTAATGCTTGGAACAGTCCTACCATTATCTGCATTTTATGGGTAATAAAAGTGGGACCCCATAAGGCTAAGTAACCTACATCTGTTGCTATGGCTACCGCATGGCAACACTAGGGTTCTTAGCCAGGCAGGCTCACTTCAGTCCACTGCTGTCAGCAGCCCTCCTGTGCTCGAAAAGCCCAAGGCCTTCCACTGTCCCATACTGTCTCTCACTTCAGGACAGTGACCACCTCATGTATGAAAAGGTCTTTTTAATAAACTGAGAGAGAACGCTTTAGATGTGCTGCAATACACGGAAAGACAGCCACTGCAACCATCTTAGCAAATAGTGGGGGTGGGAGGGACAGTATGCTAGAAGATGACTTCGGGAGGGAACCAGGGAGCAGACCATGTAGAATCATGTAGATCGTGGGAAGCACAACTGTGAACAGAAACCCTCTCTGCTGGGAGAGAATTCCATTTAACCAAAGATAAAAAGAGGAGGTTTCCTTTATGGGCTTCCAGAACCTGGGATTATTCCTGTCTACATAGCTTGTAGCTAGTGGGTTGGACTAGACATGCAGATTGGAGAAGGGATATGAGAGGGGGGAATAAGGTGGTTGGATCAGTACGGAGCTGAGAAGTTCATGAGAAAGAATGAGACCTTATAACACCAGGCTCCAGAATGAATGGATCTGTAATTTGGTTGAAAGTGTGAAAGTATTAGTCACTCAGTCATGTCTGCCTCTGCGACCCCATGGACTGTAGCCCACCAGGCTCCTCTGTCTGTGGAATTCTCCAGGCAAGAGTACTGAAATGGGTAGCCAGTCACTTATCCAGGAGGTCTTCCCGAACTAGGGATAGAACTCGGGTCTCCTGCATTGCAAGTGGGTTCATTTACCACCTCAGCCACCAGGGAATATTCCCACTCCTGGGTATTTATACCCAGAGAAAACCAGAATTCAAAAAGATACATACACTCCAATGTTCGTTGCAGCATTATTAACAATGGCCAAGCAAAGAAGTAACCTACATGTTCATAAGGGGAGTAGATAAAGAAGATGTGATATAGATGTGTATATATATACACACACAATGGATTATTACTCAACCATAAGAAGGGACAGAATTGTGCTATTTGCAGAAATATGGATGGATCTAGAGACTGGCATACAGAGTTAAGTTTTATGTCAGAAAGAGAAGAGCAAAACCATGTATCAATGCATATATGTGGAACCTAGAAAAGTGGTACAGATGAACTTACTTTCAAAGGAGAAATAGAGATACAGATGTAGAGAATAAATACATAGACACCAAGCGGGTAAAGGACAGTGGGATGATTTGGGAGATTGGGATCAACAGATAAACACTACCATGTATAAAATAGATAACTAATGAGAATCTCAATGCTCCGTGGTGACCTAAACGGGAAAGAAATCCAAGAAAGAAGAAATACATCTATACTTATGGCTTTCCCAGTGGCTATGTGGTAAAGAATTAGCCTGCGATGCAGGAGGCAAGGCAGAAGGCACAACAGAAGACCTGTGTTCCATCCCTGGCTCGTGAAGATCTCCTGGAGAAGAAAGTGGCAAACCACTGTGGTATTCTCGCGTGGAAAATCCCATGGCAGAGGAACCTCATGGGCTATAGTCCATGGGGTTGCAAAACAGTCAGACTTGACTTAGGGGAGTAAGCAGCAACATTGTATATGTATAGCTGACTCACTTTGCTGTACAGCAGAAACTAACACAACGCCGTAAAGCAACTGTACTCCAATAAAAAGCTTTTTTTTTAAAATAAGAATCCCCTGGGGTGGAGAGAGGCTTTTTAAAATGCAGATTTCTGCTTTTTTGCTTAGTCACACTGAAAATAACACAGGCTGGGCCTCCTCAGCCTCCCACAAGATTCCTTTGCACTCTTGGAACAGCTTTTGTGGAAGGTAGAGGTAATAATTTCAAGCTCTGAGAACAGGATGAATTGAGTTCCAGTCTGTGGTTTCATTACTTACCAAGTGATTTTGGAAAACAACATTGACTACTCTAGTCTAATCACTGGCAGTTATCACTCTCAGGGTTTCTCCACTTTTCCATGCTCATCTTTTGTCATCTTTTTCAGCTTCTGTTAGTGATCTTCCAGATAGATGCCTTTATGTCAGTTGGGGCCCAAGAGTGAAAGCAACATGGACTAAAGCTTCAGCCAAGCTGCAGTGAGTGAGAAATAGAATGTAGGATAAATGTCAAGGTCATTTGCTATTGCAGCACAACCTAGTTGATCCTGCCTAATGTCATGCCCAAGAACCATGCCTTTCAAGTAGAAACCACATATTGATTTGAGCACCAAAAAAAAAAAAAGACGCTGAAGTGAGGAAAACAACAGAAGTCAGTCTCCCAAGGTAGAGTCTCAACCCTGACTATGCCTTTAAACCCCTGGGGAGCTATAGAAAAACATTAATGCCTGAGCCCATACATGAATCAATTAAGTCAACTTTTAGGTGAGCATTCCAGATAGGTGTATTTTTTGAGACCCCCAGATCCTTCTCAGGTACATCCAAGGTTGAGAAGTGCTGGTGTCGTCAAATCCTTTTATATTTATAATGAGGACACTAGGTTGCTAAGAGAGAGAGACACCAGGGCTGGACAGTGGCAAGGTCACAGTCCGTGATTTTGGGGGTCCAAACTTAGTGTTTTTGCCAAAATAAACACTAACTAAAATTAGAATGATTCTATGTTGGCTTTAGAAAACTGACATTACCTGGGTTCAAATCTGGGCTAGAAACATATCTGGCAAATCATTTTACTTTTTCTGAGCCTTGTATTTTTTTTAATCCATGTAATATTGATACACCTTCCTCACTGCACAGTTGTGAGTATTAAATGAGATAATATATATTTGGAGGGATGGTGGCGTACAGGTGAAGCATTTGGGATAATGGCATCGAAACATGTATAATATCATATATGAAATGAATCGCCAGTCCAGGTTCGATGCACGATAGTGGATGCTTGGGGCTGGTGCATTGGGATGGCCCAGAGGGATGGTACGGGGAGGGAGTAGGGAGAGGGGTTCAGGATGGGGAACACATGTATACCTGTGGCAGATTCATGTTGATGTATGACAAAACCAATATTGTAAAGTAATTAACCTCCAATTAAAATAAATAAATTTATATTAAAAAAATAAAAATAAAGCCAAGCCTCAAGTTTCATTGCCCACACTGAAACTTACTCTGTAATGAACCTATCTTTTAATATCAACGTGGTTTAGTTCCTTCAACTGTGCATGCGTGCATGCTCAGTCGCTCAGTCATGTCCAACTTTAAGCCCCCATCAACGGTAGCCCTCCAGGCTCCTCTATCCGTGGGGTTTTCCAGGCAAGAATACTGGAGTGGGTTGCCATTTCCTACTTAGGGGATCTTCCCAACCCAGGGATCAAACCTGTGTCTCTTCCGTCTCCTGCATTGGCAGGTAGATTCTTTACCACTCGCACCAACTAGGGAAATGCAAAAGCTCTTACTAGCTGTGAGTTAAATATAACCATTTCTCTTTTAATATTGTTGTGAAGATCACATGTAGCGCTCTTTCAAGAACCAGAAGTAACCGTCCACTGTCCTCTATGTATATAGCACCCCCTGCTGTTGTACATGTAGAAGCCGTGTACGTTATTTCATCTACAGAATTTAGAAGTGTACGGGCACATAGTAGGCACTTGTTAAGTGTATGTTATTACTATGGTGTCTAGCATACTGACTGGGACATGGAAGGTAACTAAATACATATTTGTTGAATGAAAGTGAGAACAAATAGAGTACATTATTAATGCAATTAGTAAACCAGTTTAATCAAGGAAGGTACATAGGAAATAAGGAAGGTAAAAATTAGACTGCAATGGATCTTGGATGAAATTAAATTTCTTGGATTTTATTTTCTAGGTAATAGGAAGCCACTGACTGTCTCTCAATAGAGGAGTAACACATTCAAGGGAATTTTAAGGTTGATGAAGGTAGTGACGGATAGAGTGAGGTTAAAAAAGGGAAAGGTCATAGCATCATGTAAATAATCTGGCCACAAGCTAGAAGGGCTGGCAAAGCAGGGATCAACACAGAGGCAGGGCAAGGCATGAGAGGGCAGCAGCATCCCCGAGGAAACCCGGATAAACCACATTCTGTTTGGACCCCAAGAACTTGGATCTCAGCCCCAGCCCTGCCCTGGGTTCACTCTGTGTCCTCGGGATATAAGGGAAACCGGATCCCTCTCGTGGACTTTACTCTTTAACAACTAAGATGATGTCAGGGTCCTGCTGGTCCCTAACATGCTTTCTGCTCCAGGACCCCAATCTTGAAATTCAGAACAAGCTAGGCTGGTCCAGAACTCTTCGGGAACCTGGCTGTGGACTATTCCATGTGCCTGATGAGCTGTGGAGCCCCGTGTGGGAAGCTTTAATGGAAAGATTACACCATAATCTTATTTTCTGCGTCTGTCTGCCGTCCCTTATTTATTTACGGGCAGTTGTGTGTGTGAGGAAGATGGGAATGCGTCTCCTTTGAGGTCAATCATTTTAGCTCCAGGCTTTCTATTCTGTCAGTTCAGGGCAAGGTCAAGCAATCTGACCATTCGGGTTCTGGCTCCTTCCTCCACGCCTCCTGCTAAAGCAGCTGCAGAGACTCCATCAAACACACAGGATCACACTGACACACGCACTCATATCCACACTCATTCAAAAACTCACTCAAGCACACACTCATACGGACTCGCGTGTATTCTCACTCATGCAGTTCAAATGCACACACAGGCACACAAAAACACATGTATGTGCCAACTCATTGATACACTCATTGATACTCACTGATATAATCGCATGCTCACTCACCCACACACATATCAACAGATACCACCACACATTCACACACATTTCCTCATGAGGCACACAGATATGAACTCACCTACCTTAATGTACACCATCACACACACACGCTAATACACATGTGCAAACGCACTCTGAAATGTACACAGCCACACACAGGATTCTTTCCTGGGAGGTGGGTGTGAGGAGGATGGCATTTTTCAGCAGAAGATGGTTGAACCCACCTGCTGTTCTGGCCATGGGCGGCTGCAGACCAAATAACGGACTCTGCTGAAACTCCTGGCTCCAGCAGACTTGAAGCAACATTGTATTTATGGAAGGAAGATTTGGAGACCTGAAAATAGCTTGCCTTCATGAGTAAGCCTTGAATCTGGGGTTTAACCTGGTAGCCGATACAACCCAGAGGGACACCCAGACCCTAAGCTCCTTTTCTAATTCCCTGCTCCAGCCTTCGTTTGCACGAGCACCCGCCTCCCAAGAGGACATCTGGCAGGAAGGTGATTAAAGCTGGCTTTTCTCTAATTGGAGAATAACTGCTCTACCTTTCTTTGCAAATATGTTTGTTAATTTCTGGTAATTAGATTTCCCCATGAAGGAAAGCCTGGTGTGTTGCTTTCCAGAGAGAAAATCAGTGGCATGTGGCCAGCCACTCCCAGACCATTCTGCCCTGATAAGGCTTGAGCTCCCTGCGGTCCAGGCATAGTGGCCCCAGTCCTCTGCCACCACATCTCAGGAACCAAAAGCTTGCCTAGTCCTCTGGGTATCCTCTTTCAGAATCACACCAGGACCAACAGAAAGGGCAGTGTAGAGATATTTTTCGAATCAGACATTCTGCCCAGATCAGGCTGTGCCACTTACGTGGTTCTGTTGGCTTGCTTTTATTATTATTATTATTACAGTCCTGTATTTGGCTTCCCTGGTGGCAGAGACGATATAGCGTCTGCCTGCAATGTGGGAGACCTGGATTCGATCCCTGGGTCAGGAAGATTCCCTGGAGAAGGAAATGGCAACCCACTCTGGTACTCTTGCCTGGAAAATCCCATGAACAGAGGAGCCTGGTAGGCTACAGTCCATGGTGTTGCAAAGAGTCAGACACGACTGAGCGACTTCACTTTCTTTCTTTCTTGTATTTATTCACAGCTGACCTCCAGTTCCCAAAGACTCTGAGGTCTCCCTGTATAAACAAGTTGCGTAGAGAAAACAAAGCAACTAAAAGAAAGGAGAAAGAAACAATGCTGGGCATGTGGGCTGATCACAATCACTGACCACTGATTATTGCTCTGGTCTTCCTGGCAGCCTGCGGGAAAAGGGAGAGATGACGAGCGGTGTGGCCACCAGATACAGCGACTCAAGGAAGAAAATAGGCTTTTTTGTGGATTTTTTTTCCTGAACATAAATTCTTAAAAGATGTGAAATATTTTCTAGTGGATAATGATGAACATATTAGACAAAGCCCTCAACATTGATTTTTATGCCATCCATTACTGTGCTTGCCCAAATGTTTGGATTTTCTTTTTTGCTCTTTTGCCAGATGAGACTTACAAGCACCTAACCCAGGTTAGCTGTAGATATTAAATGAGATAGTAGTACTAAGCAGGACTCCATGGGACTCCAGGGCACAAAAGTCTTTCTGTGACTCCCATTTTCTGACTACAGGAAATAGGCTTCATTCAGCCTCCACGATCTTCCCCGAGTTCCAGTTTTGATGTTCAGTCACTCAGTCATGTCCAGCTCTGTGACCTTATGGACTGTATAGCATGCCAGGCTCCTCTGTCCATGGGTTTTCCAGGCGAGAATATTGGAGTGGGCTGCTACCTCTTACTCCAAGGGATCTTCCTGCACCAGGGATAGAACCCATATCTCTTGCATTGGCAGGCAGATTCTTTACCACTGAGCCACCAGGGAAGCCTCTTTTCTTTTGTAGGGAGAAGTAAACAAGGTTATAAAGAACCTATGGCAAGCAGCAGCTACCACCGGAGCCCAGTGCCTGGGCCACAGCTCCCACTGAGACAAGGAGAGAGGTCCCCTGAGGTTTGATGCCTCCTAGGCTCGGAGAAGGCAATGGCACCCCACTCCAGTACTCTTGCCTGGAAAATCCCATGGACGGAGGAGCCTGGTGGGCTGCAGTCCACGGGGTCGCTAAGAGTCGGATATGACTGAGCGTCTTCACTTTCAATTTTCACTTTCATGCATTGGAGACGGAAATGGCAACCCACTCCAGTGTTCTTGCCTGGAGAATCCCAGGGACGGGGGAGCCTCATGGGCTGCCATCTATGGGATTGCACAGAGTCGGACATGACTGAAGTGACTTAGCAGCAGCAGGCTCTTAAGGAAAACAAGTCTAGAGTTGAAAAACTGGTAGGAAGCTAAGCTAAAAAGATTTACATAGTCTCCATCTGAACAAAAGGCTGGTTAAGTCTCTCCAGTAAGCCTCAGTTGAGCCCTTCTCCTCCCCACCAGGCCCAGAGCATGGACTTACTCCTCAGAATCAAGTCTCTCCCCCAAAGTTGGGCAGGTTCAAACAGATGCTAGTTGGGAAAGGAGGGGATGCAGAGACAAGGGAGGAACAGTTTAGAAACAATAGTACAGCCTTGGGCAGGGTCCTGGTGCCCCTCAAGGGATATACATAACGAGAGTTTTGAGCCTTTTTGCAGATACTGAAACCGCTACCAGGCAGAAGAAGGTAACCGTCTGCTGCCCACAAGCAGGTAGACCCTCAGACCGGTTGGAACCAGAAGGTTGATGATACTGTGTCCCACTTACCTTACCACCAACCAATCAGAAGAATGTTCATGAGCTGATCACACCCTCTCTGAACCATTACTATAAAACTCCTCACTGCCCCTCCAGGTGAGGACACAGTTTTGAGAGCGTTAGCCCACTATGTCCCCATTTGCCTGGCAAAGCAATAAAGTTTTTCTTTCCTACTTTACCCAAAGCTCCGCCTCTGAGATTTAACTCAGCGTAGTACCCTTGCCTGGAAAATCCCATGGATGGAGGAGCCTGGTGGGCTGCAGTCCATGGGGTTGCTAAGGAGTCAGACGAGACTGAGTGACTTCACTTTCACTTTTCACTTTCATGCATTGGAGAAGAAGATGGCAACCCACTCCTGTGTTCTTGCCTGGAGAATCCCAGGGACAGGGGAACCTGGTGGGCTGCCGTCTATGGGGTCGCACAGAGTCGGACATGACTGAAGCGACTTAGCAGCAGCAGCAGCAGCACGGGTTGATAAATGGAATCCTGCTGCTGCTGCTGCTTCTAAGTTGCTGCAGTCAAGTTCTGACTCTTTGCAACCCCGTGAACTATAGCCTGCCAGGTTCCTCTGTCCACGGGATTCTCCAGGCAAGAACCCTGGAGTGGGTTGCCATTCCCTTCTCCAGGGGATCTTTCCAACTCAGGGACTGAACCTGCATCTCTTACATCTCCTGCCCTGGCAGGCAGGTTCCTTACCGCTAGTACCGCTAATGGAATACTGCCTGCTGTATCAGTAAACAAAGGATGTCACAGTCATCAGCAATTGCAGCCACAGCCGCTGGCAAGCTGATGAGCCCCTGAGGGAATCCAGGAAAGGAAAGAATACCTGCCAACTAGCAGACAGCAGACTACCCTAGAGTGAGCCCTGAGGAAACTCAGGATGTGAAAACATGGGATACTGGCCCCAGATAGCTGAGATGCATATAAAAGGAATGATTTCAGAGAGCCCAGACTGTTGCATCTTTCCATACAGAAGAAAGTGCTAAATTCCTTAAGTTGAGATATCTGATTTTCCTTAATTAACAATAATCTTTTGATGTTCAGACTACCTGCCCTTTGTTGCAAAACTCCTATATATATCCTGGCTTTCCCCTCACCTCAGAGCAGTACTCTCAGAGTCACTTGAGATGCTGATTCCTGGCCTTGAAGTCCTAAAAATTCCTGTGGAATAAAACATAATGCTCAACTTTTAGGTTGTGAATATATGTATTTTTAGCCAACAGCATACAGAGGTCGGGTTCAGCTTCAACAGTATTTCAGATAGCATTTCATCTACAGCAGCTACACAATTACAAGCATGAAGGGTGAGCATTAATTCCTATTTTAGGAAATAAACCTTAATTGAAGTTTAGTCACTCAGTCATGTCCAACTCTTTGTGACCCCAAGGACTGTAGCCCAGGCTCCTCTGTCCATGGGATTCTCCAGGCAAGAATACTGGAGTGAGTAGCCATTCTCTTCTCCAGGGGGGTCTTCCCAATCCAGGGATCAAACTCAGGTCTCCCAAATTGCAGGCAGATACTTTACTGTTTGAGCCACCAGGGAATCCCCAAATCTTAATTAAATTGACTTAAATCTATGAAGATCCAGAGCACGATTGAGCCTACAGATTCCATTCCTCCATCCCCCTGTGTAGATTTGACCTATGAGATGGTCTGATCCCAGCCAGCCTGCGCATCTCCTAGTTTTATCAGAATAAGTAGCAATATATTTTGAGAGGCTGAAAAAAAGAACTCGTGACCCCAAGCATAGCTTCTGGGCTGACAGCCTCGAGGGTACAAACCCCACCCCTTTGTCCCCCCAACCTGATCTTCAGCCAAGTCCTCCACTGTAAGATTCTCACCTATGGCAAACTGCTGGGCTTTCACACCACACCCTTCAGGGAGAGCTCCAGCCAGGATCTAAACCAACTTCAGCTGGTAATTTCACTACAAATTGCTGCAGGTGTCGAACCTCCTGGGGGCTGACTGAATGGCTCCACCAGCCCTGTTCCTTCCCTCAGAGTCAGAATCCCCTTGACACGCAGACAGCTGGAAGGGAGGCTGGGAAGGAGCTGGGCTTTGCAGTCGGTGTGAAAAAAATTAAAATAGTTCATGCATTTGGAAATCTGTGATTCATGCTCTTAAACGGGTGTGTGTGTGAGGGAGAGACCAAGGCAATGAATGGCTCTGGTTAAGCTCGAAGGGTTAGAGGATACCCCTTGCCCCCAAAGAGACCCACAGTGGTGACCCTTCTGAATGGAGCCCAGGGACTCAGTAGCCTTTCTACGGCAAAGCCCTTTCCTAGGTGCTGTCTAGAGCTTTGCCTGAGGAGCAAAACTGAACCGTGGGACTTCATCTTGGCTTGAATTCCAAGTAGCAAAACAGGGCCACATACATGCCAGCTCAGCAAAGTGGCCTTCTGGCTCTCAAACAGCAGGTCTGTGAGTCTCCCAGACTCTCTGGCCAGGGCCCCTGTGTGGGTTTCACGTGGGCTGATGAACTGCAATCTGCAAAGCTCAGGGACTGCTTCCCAGAAGGAAATGAGTACTCTCCCCGATTTAGGGATTAATGTGTTGTTAAAATCACTCCCATGCAAAAGCAGTGGCTACAACTTGGCTTTGGGGTCAGCAAGCTGTGCATGGGGGCCCTGATTCTGCTGGGCACTGCTATTTCTCTGTGCAGCTTTGGGCCACTTTGTACCCCTCCCCTGAATGTTCATATCTTTCCGTGTAGCATACGAATAAGAATAAACTCCTCAAAGTGTTCATGAAAATTTCATGTCACCTTCTGTCATTGCTTTAGAAAGAGTCTGGCTCATACAGACATTCAGAAAGTGGCAGCTCCTTATAAAGCACCCATGATGCTTATGTATATTCCAAAGAGAATCTCAAACACCCTCATTTATTTTTTCCAGCGATTGCTGTCAACCCTGTTTGTCCACATCCTTTCAAAGTCACAAATCCATCTGGGTCTCATCCCAGCACTTCCATTTACCCCCAGTTACTGGCATAGTGTCAGCACAGTATTTAGAGTTTTGTCCCGTCCTATCTGAAGCTGCAGGCTTCCACTCTCCTGTCTGGTTTGCCTCTCCTTTGGTGCGGAGAAGATATGGTCTGCAGTTTCCCTCTGCTTCCTCTCCTCCTTCAGGATTTAGGAGCTCTAGGAGGGCAGAGACATTTTCCTGAGAACTTCCTTCAACTCTGCTAGCGTCAGGCTAGGCCTGCAATTTTCTGTAGCTCAAAAAGCACTTGGCCAGGAGATGTGTGCATACATGTTAAATCACTTCAGTCATGTCTACTCTTTGCCACTCCATAGACTGTAGCCCACCAGGCTCCTCTGTCCATGGGATTCTCCAGGCAAGAATCCTGGAGTGGGTTGCCACGCCCTCCTCGGCCACTGAATGCCCTATTCCTTCAAATACCTCCAGGCTTTAACCCTCAGTTGATTTAGGTGGAGAAACCCCACTTCTCCCTGTGAAAAATACAAAGATTTTGGACTCCAAAGTCTTCCTCTCTAGGGTTTACTCGTACAGACCATTGTAAGAGAAGATGGAAGAGGGGTGGCAGGCCCAAAGCAACCTCAGCCAGGACTCTGCGGTCCGCCATCCAGGGCGCAGAGGCTCCCTGCACAGCCCTGGGGTAGAGGCTCTCACACACAGCGTGTGTCCTCAGGGAGGCCTTGTTAAAAGGCCTTGGGGTCAGTGAGCCCTACCCCCAGTCTCTGGTGCAGCCAGTCCTGTGTGGAGCCTGAGAATCTGCACTTCTAGCAGGTTCTCAGAGCCGGCTGATACTGAGGGTCCCAGGACTCTGAGTACCTCTGGGCCAGAGAATATGAATCTCGTGTTAGGATAATGACAAAATTGAGTTTCAGAGCAGGTCATTATTTGTTAAACAACTAATAAGAGAGAAAAGGAGGTCTGTGCCCAGATTTGCCTGATTTAAGTCCCTGATTTTTCCATTCTGATGTATGTTTTCATGGATAAAGAGGGATTCCAGTAGAAAGCAAAACAGAACTCACATTTTCAGGCTGCAGAGACCACAGTTAGATGAAATTAGAATCTTTGCCCAGACACTGTGCCTTTTCCACAGCTGACCGAGTAGGGGGGAGCACCTGACCTGACTAGGAAACTCTTGTAGACACTGATGGAAAGAGAAAGCTCCTTCATGTCTGGCCTGGAATGTGGGAAATTCAGGACACGCTCTCCTGTCCTGTGGCTCTATGTGCAGGGGCCTCTTCTGCAGCTAGAGAAGCATAACTTGGTAGCACACAGGTTCCCCCAACCTCCCATCCTGGCTGCAGTCCATAGCCCCGGCAGCCCTCTCTGCTTTTGCTTTCTGTGAAATGGTCTCACAAGCTGCCAATGACCTCTTTCCCCCGCTGGCTACCCCTACCCCACCATCATGCCTTTGTTCTTTCTCTTAAGCTGCCTCCAAGTCAGTCTCATGGTACTTGCAACCGAAAGCGTCTGTATACTATATGTGGTGCACATATTCTGCAGACCCTTATAGCCTGACATTCTCTTTAAAGAATTCCCTAATCTCAGAGCACAAGTATAAGGACCACCTCCTTGGGCATTTTTGGCAGGGGAAATCATGGTAGCCATGATGCTGTGTGCTTACACCTCCCTTATTGTTCATTTTTGGTCCACCCTCCTTGGAAGAAGGGACGAGCCTGTGTAAGCTGGGTGGCAGGGAGGAAGGAGATGGCTGGGACAAGGCCTGCAGACACAGACCACCCTGAGATCTGTGCCCTCAGCAGAGCCTGGCCCTGCTTGCTCCCAGGACCCCTGAATCCCTGTCTTTCCGATGATGCTTCCCTCAGTGCCCCTATATGGCTGGGCACGCGATGGCCTGCCTCTAGGACCATCCCTGGGTTTGTGAGCGCTGAGCGCCACGAGGTGAATCTGTTTCCCCTGTCCTCCCAAAGTGAATTTTCCCCTCCAGAAAGGCTAAGACAACACCATCCATCAAGCAAGCTTGCTGCTCTTCTGTTTAAAAGCTCCTGTCCACTAAGTGGGGATGAGCCCTGGGTGAGTGCCCGTGCAGAGCCACCCACAGAGTTCATCAGGCCCCCGGGGGTTCAGGCAGCCATGACTCACTGGGGAAGCCAGCTGAGCTGTGAGGTCTCCTCGGGGTAATTCAGCTGCACATGGGGCGCTGATTTATTCCTTTCCCTCTCCCCCGAAAATGGACGCTGTGCCTGAGGGCTCCTCGGCTGGTGGGCACCCTGGGATTTCTCCAGCCTCCCTCCCAGGCTGTTTCCTGGGACACCTTTACGCTTCTCAAGGCAGCAATCAGATGCCCCCATGACCTCGACTCACCCCTAGTCCTGCTCACACAGCCCATGAAGAGAGCCAGGAATACCAGAGCCCAAACGGAAGCAGGGCAGGTTTAGATTGGAGGAGGGGAGTGGGCTGGCCTAGCATCCTGGCACAGAGCAGTAGATGTGATGTGAGGTCCCTGCGCTGCTCCATGTGTTTGCAGGGAGTAAAGTGAAGCAAATGAGCCTGTGGCAGATCTTCAATATGCATATATGGCTGTGCAGGCTTTCCTCCCGCGCAACCTCAGGGGGCACCCTCCACAGCCTACAGCACTAATGGCAAGGCCACCACCCTCCAAGGTGTGCAGTGTGCCGCTTCTGAGCCATCAGCTTCAACCGGATTTATTGCCATGTCCCTGAGTTTCCATTTTATGATGAGCCAGCAAGAAGTAGAGGCTTCTCTAGTGGCTCAGCAGTAAAGAATCTGCCTGCAATGCAGGAGAATCAGGCCGGAGACATGGGTTTGATCCATGGGTCGGGAAGATCCCTGGAGAAAGGAAATGGCAACCCACTCCAGTATTCTTGCCTGGAAATTCCCAGTCCGTGGGGTTGCAAGAGTCAGACATGCCTGGGCAACTAACCAACAACAAGGGAGTAAGGCACAGACAGGCCAGCATTATTCGGAGACTCGGTGATGTGCCGGAGCCCAGTGACGCCAGCTTGCAGGAGCCAGTTCTCCGTGTCTCTACTCTTCTCTGTGTTCAGTGATTTCACGCTGATAGCATGAATCCTGCCACGTGAATTATTCACAGAAGTCGGCGAACACTGTAAGTTAGGGCCTCCCCATTACCCGCTTGGAAAGCCAGCTGTTTAGTGTTTAACAACACGCCACTGGACATGAACCACATCCTGCCCCACTTTCTCAATTTCTATGAGGAACTAGGGAAACTTAAAAATGAGTTTATTTTCATATCTACTCTCCTAAAAGGAATCTTTGCTTAGTATACCCCATAAAACTACCCTTGGTACACTCCAGCCTCACCTGAGACCCAGTCTTACAACATCTTTGATCCTTACTTGATGAGTGGCTAACGCTGTTGTTGTTCAGTTGCTAAGTCATGTCGGACTCTTTGTGACCTCACGGACTGCAGCACATCAGGCTTCCCTGTCCTTCACTATCTTCCGGAGTTTGCTCAAACTCATGTCCACTGAGTTGCTGATGCCATCTAAACATCTCATCCTCTGCTGTCCTTTCTCCTTTTGCCTTAAATCTTTCTCAGCATCAGGGACAAGTCAGCCTCTTAAATTCTGCGTCTACATTAAACATAATTTCACCAAGTGAGATTTGATAGATAGATTTATTTTAGAAATGTTTTCAAGGGAGTGGTATTTTCATAATCCTTTAAGCATTTTTATTGGCTTAAACTTTGTAAACCTGAAAAAGTTTATCTGTAAAGATTTCAACTCAGCTTGTCTGAACTTTGTCAAGCCTATAAAGATGAAAGCATGTCATTTGTGCTTTGGAATAACTAAGGAGTCACTGATTCTGATAATATCTCATTCATGTTAGCTCTAAGCATGTATCTTGATATTTTTTTAATCTTAAAAAAACTGAGATTTCTATTTAGCATGTAATAATTTCCCCTGAGGCATCCAGAGGAGACTACTGGATTTAAAAGTTATTTTTCAATGCTTAGTGTCAATGTAGTAAGCCATAATTACATTGGTAATAAGCATTTACAAGGTAATAATGAGTTAATTTACACTTATCTGCCTTTAAGATACTTTAAAACAGAAGGAAAGAGTTTAAAACTTTTTCTAATACCAAGAACAAGGGAGAAAAATGGCATTTCCAATGACCCGTACCAAGTTCACTCATCAGTTGGTCATTAACGTGCTTCTGCTGCTGCTATTAAGTCACTTCAGTCGTGTCCGACTCTGTGCAACCCCACGGACTGCAGCCCACCAGGCTCCTCCGTCCCTGGGAATCTCCAGGCAAGAACACTGGAGTGGGTTATCATTTCCTTCTCCACATTAAAGTGCATTGTTCCCAAAATAAAAAGGAAAATGTCCAGAGCAATATATGTTGTCCAATCTTTATTTATAAACATTTTAAAGTTCAATTATAAAATATTATTTAAAACATGGTTAGCATGATTCAGACAATGTAGTTAACAGGATGTTTCTCCATGCCAAAAGAATCATTTAATTTGTATTTGCTCAGCACTGCTCTATGAATTCACACACATGCCTTCATTTCATTCCTACAGGAATGCCGGGAGGGCAGTAAAGGTCAAGTTCACAGATGCACAGGTTGAGTCTTAGAGAGATCACTTACCATCCCAAACATTTGTGCTATTTCCAGAATATATATTTATACCATTTATACAAATCACTCATGACCCCAGGCAACTGGAAAATCATACATAGCACTAGATCAATATAACCCCTAGGCAGAAGAGGAACAAAAAAATATTCTTCTTGATATACAAAGCCAAATGAATTTTGGTCTTTAGAGAGTCCTGACTATTTCACTTAAGAAACAAACAAACCCGTGGCCGATTCATGTCAATGTGTGGCAAAACCAATACAGTATCGTAAAGTAAAAAAAAATAATAATAAATAAATAAAGAGCAAAAAATAAATAAAGAGAATGGTATTAAAAGTCCCCCCCCACCAAAAAAAGAAACAAACAAAAAAGTCAGTTCTTTCTTAGTTTATAAACATCTATCGGTTGTCTTTTCTAGCAGCTGTCTTAAGAATGAGCAATTCAAAAAAGAAGTTGAGCGCACAGCATCACTGCAACTCTATAGGACTCCTTGGGGAAGAACATCATTGCCCTACGAGAACTTACTGAAGGAAAAAGAAACTCTTTATGAAACAGTCATTGTTGGGGCTCTTAAAGTATCTGGAAATATAACAAATACAGCAATCAATGAAAATGTGTTTGGATTCAACTGTCAAACTCACTGAAGATGAAAAAAAAAAGTATGTCTTCAACAATAACAATATCTGAATCCTACAGTGCACATCTGTCAGACATTCTTTCCCAAATGACCCAGCTAATCCAAGTGCATCTCTGCTTACAAGAACAAAGCAAAGCCAAGTCCAAAGCCTGTTAGGAAAAGAGAATAATTTTGCTGTCACAAAATTCATACTGCTGCGAGTCTCTTGAATTCAAGGCACAAAGTAATGAAAGCGAGATTTCATTTCTACTACCTTTGAAGGGATTGTGAAACATGCGGGAATCCCCAGGATTTGATGCTGCAAAAGTTATTTTGAAAGGTTAGTGGGTGTTAGGACTCTTAAGGGTCTGTCTACATCTGTAGTTGGCCCACAGTGGCAGGGATTTAGTATAACAGAGTTTCAGATTCCTATAGTGGTTTGCTTCAGACACCTCAGGCTTCTGTTTCATGTAAAAAAAAAAAAATATCTGTGTTTGTAAATATACAGATTTCAGAAATAATAAACATGGAAGAGAGTAGGGATTCATAAAATGTTAGAGTAAGTGACTTTTTCAGCCAATCTAGTGTTAACTCCTCCATCTTAAACATAAGGAAACTTGAGAGTAAGGTCTACAGATAGACCTGGTCACAGAACTCACTGGTAGCAATAACTAGGTCTAGGTGTAACCCCTCATGGTAATCAGTCCCTATTGTGGTATTGGAAACGACTCTTGAGAGTCCCTTGGACTCCAAGGAGATCAAACCAGTCAATCCTAATGAAAATCAACACTGAAAATTCATTGGAAGGACTGATGCTGAAGCTGAAGCTTCAATAATTCTGCCACATGATGTGAAGAGCCAACACATTGGAAACAACCCTGATGCTGGAAAAGATTAAAGGCAAAAGGAGAAGGGGTGGTAGAGGATAAGCTGGTTAGATAGCATCACAGACTCAATGGACATGAATGTGAACAACTCTGGGAGACAGTGGAGTAAAGAGAAGCCTGGCGTGCTGCAGTCCATGGGATCACAAAGAGTTGGATACTACTTAGTGTCTAGTGCCACAACAACAGCCTTGTCCCTAACAAATAAAACCCTGTGGTTGCTGCTGCTGCTAAGTCACATCAGTCGTGTCTGACTCTGTGCAACCCCATAGACGGCAGCCCACTAGGCTCCTCTGTCCCTGGGATTCTCCAGGCAAGAACACTGGAGTGGGTTGCCCTTTCCTTCTCCAATGCATAAAAGTGAAAAGTGAAAGTGAAGTCGCTCAGTCGTGTCCGACTCTTAGTGACCCCATGGACTGCAGCCCACCAGGCTCCTCCGCCCATGGGATTTTCCAGGCAAGAGTACTGGAGTGGGTAACCCTGTGGCAAATTTGGCAAAAATAATAAAAGTGTGTCAAAAAATAACTTTTGGTAGTGGTAACTACAGAATCTAGCAGATTAAGCAACGGTGAAATTTTTAAGTTTTTTTCTTTTTTAAAAAAATGTTCTTCCATATGTGTTTTCCCATTAATGATAAAGAGAAAAAGGTAGAATCCAAGTTAATTTGGGGCTTCCCTGGTGCCTCAGATGGTAAAGAATTTGCCTGCAATGTGGGAGATCCAAGGGAAAATACCCTGGAAAAGGGAATGGCAACCCACTCCAATATTCTTGCATGGAGAATTTCATGGACAGAGGAGCCTGGCAGGCTACAGTCCACGGGATCACAAAGAATCAGACATGATTGAGCGACTAACATTTTCAGTTTTTTCAAAGTAATTTACTGATATTTAAGCTATGGCATGCAGGGTATACTCTACAATTCAGTTTGATTCTCAGAATATGACTAAAGGTCCAGTCATAACAAACATGAAATTTAATAGAAAGTAAATTCAACTGGAAAATCTATACTATAATAAATAATAATATTTTTCAATGTTATTATACTTCAAATTTAGTATATCAAATATGACAAGTAAGGCAAATTTCACAACTTCTATGTCCTAATTAGCAACTTGACATCTTTGCATCTTTTCCTACTGATTTCAAACTTTTCAAGACTGAACATACAGATTTTCTTTGTCCCAGTGATTTGAACATTTTTGTATTTTTCAAGTCCTTAGTGGAAAGTGTTGAGGTGTATCTTTATAGTGGAAAACAAGGCAGAGTGGATGTGGCCAACCATTATAGTTAATTTGTCCTGCTACACATTTAACATGAGAGGTTCTATAAAACATGGTCAGGAAAGTGGCTCCTAGGTTTAAAAAAAGGCATATATATATCTTACAGATATAGTGAAGCCAAGATAGTTATATAGCTGAAAGAGAATGAGCTCAAAAGCAATGAATATAACGGGGTATTTTTCTCTCCTGTACCTTTTACCAAATGTTCGTTGAAGTTTAGGCTGCATGAGACGGCCATAAATCTGTCCTGTTGTTTCTGGACAATTAATAATATATCTGTTTGTTTTTCAACACGCTTCCTCATAAAGCGCCAATACAGAGAGATGGATTTATATTAAGGCCAAATTCCAACAATTCTACATTCTTATCTTCTGTTGCATAAACACAGGTCATTGAAACACGAGAAGTGTGTTTTTCCTTAAGGTAAGAATCTGGAGCTTGCCACCCAGAGAAAAACCCTGAACTCCAAGTGCCTCAAAGACCCAGGGTTTCTTCTATACAGTCTGAATTTTATTGCTGTCGCATTAGCTCTTAGGTGTAAAGTTTGTAAAGACAGCCTAGGCATGAATCATTCCGCTTACATGGACAAAAGGTCAGTGTCCACATTAGGGGATAATTGTGGGATTGTGCCCCACCCCCATTCCCACCCGAGAGAGTCCTGACAGCCTGGTTCTGGTATGAGATGCTGATGACAGCGGGGTGAGCAATCTTACCAGATGTTGGAGCGCCCCCTAAAGGCTTGGAGGCTAGAAGTGGGCCTAACCTGGTGCACCTCTGGCAACTTTTCCCAGTGAGATTTGAGGAAACGGAGAACAAACACAGCAAGACGTCTTTTGAAAATTATATCAACTTTGCCAATAGAGGAGAGACTGAAAATGGTGCCCAATACCCCCAAAATCTTGTTAGAAAGATGTCCTGATGCTCCAGAGGGCAGAACAATGCACTGCCAAATTGCTTACATTTGGAGAGCACTTGGAAGTGGGCAGAGCTTTTTGAGATTAACCAGATGGTTTGATGCTCCCAATGAAGAACCAGGGGTTTCCCTGATGGCTCAGCGATAAAGAATCCGCCTGCCAAAGTAGGAGACACGGGTTCGATCCCTTCTTGGGGAAATCCCTGGAGAAGAAAACAGCAATCCATCTGGTATTCTTGTTTGTGAAACCCCGTGGACAAAAGAGCCTGGTGGGTTACAGTCCTTAGGGTTGTAGAGGAGTCGAACAAGACTTAGCGACTAAACAGATGAGGACCCACACTGGGGAATCTCTCCAAGGTGCTCCTTGCCGACCCCGCCCACCCATCCCTCGGACCTTAGCCTTAGCTTCTCCTCAGCACTGGTCCACTCTACTCCAGTCTAGCTTGACCCTCTCCCCGATCTGATGCTCAGTGTCCACCTCAGCACCCTGCTCAAACCTGGCGACTGTTTTGGAATCTCTTGAGTTTTTATCCTTTGCTCCTGCCTCAAGTGTGGTTCTCCGGCTGGGCCATGGGAGCTGTCCTGTAGGTTGAACATCTGCTGTTTCTGCCAGCTTCCCCTGGGGGCATCTCCAAGCTAAAAATGTCCACTAGAGGGGTCCACGTGGGGCAGAAGTGGCCAGTCCCTCGCATTACTGCCTGCTCACTCATTGGCTGAGGGCCACCCAAGAAGGATCTGACCTTGGCTACATCCCTGCTTTACTGGGTTACTGGCCAGGTCACTGGTGGGGGACTACCCTTGAGAATAGCAAGACATCAGCTGTCGCATAACTGTTCTCCTCGCAATTGGACAGCTTGGTCAAGATCTCCACATTTGCATGTCTGCCCAGCTAAGGGCTCTTCTTTCTGGAGTGTCACTTTTCATCCAGATTTGACAGAATCTTGCAGGTAAACAGGAATATTGAGGTAGGCAGGTCAGGTTTTTAGCTAATTACATCGTTCCAATAGAAAACATTACAGATCAACCAAGTATAGTGCATGCGTGCACACTAAGTCACTTCAGTTGTGTATGACTCTCTGCAACCCTATGGACTATAGCCAGTCAAGCTCCTCTGTCCATGGGATTTCCCAGGCAAGAATACTGGAGTGGGCTGCCATTTCCTCCTCCAGGGGGTCTTCCCGACCCGGAGATCGAACCCACATCTCCTGTGTCTCCTGCACTGGCGGGTGGGTTCTTTACCACTAGCACCACCTGGGAAGCCCCTCAAAGTGTAGTGACATGCCACCAAATCCTATAAGTGCTAAGGGACAAAGGCAAGATAAAAATAAAGCAACTGAATGACTACACACTTTCCTTTAAAGAAACAGTATGTGCTGACTTCGATTAAGGTTGTTGACAATGTACTTGACTCCAGGCTACAAGCATTATCTACAGCCTGTCATTCAGTCCTCACAATCACAGCCAGACACTGTTGTATTCTCCATTTCATTGATGAGATACTTGAGTGTTAGAGAAGTTAAGAAATTTGCCCCAAAGCATACAGCCAGTAGTGCAGAAGTAGGATTTGAACCCTAGTGTCTCTACTATTGTCTCTCCTCCCTCACCATGGCCATCGTAGCACTGGAGTCATGCATTTCTAATGTAAGCACCCAGTTCCTCTAATATTATTTCTAAAGTGTATTCTTTCAGCTTTTGAGGGATATTGATTCAGGAAGCTGTTTCTATATTGTGAGCGCCAAATGAAGGGAAATGGCCATTTTCCACTGTAAGAAAAATAACTCAAGTTAAACACATCTCAAGATTCCAGTGAAGGCACACTTTCACATTTTTTTGAGAAACCAAAGGAAAATGTTGAAAATAAGTTAGATTCTTAACTTATTCTAACTTTAAAATAAGTTAAAGATTTTTAAGCACAAAACACTGCTTGTCATGTAGTTATGCCAGGTTCCTGAAATATGTTATACTGAAACAAACAAGCAAACAAAGAAAAAGCTGTTACTCTGAATAAATTGGACTTTCCACAACTTTTGTAACCAAGATTGACTTCTGAAGCTGCAGGCTTAACATGTCTGAGAACTTAAGCAATATGTATTGACTGAACATTAGCAGTTCCTCAACAACATTATTTTAAACACCAAATGATTCAACAATCATCAAATCCATTAATATCTTTGAATAATGACCTACATAGCTCATTAAGATGAAATGATTAAATGGAGAAGGTACTGAAACTTTGTCTTCACTTTCATAGCAAGATCTACTTTTTTTCAAGGTGGCTTTCACAGAAAAACAAATAACAACAAAAAAAGGAGATTTTCCAAGCATTTCTAAGCAATCAACTCAAACTGTGGAAAACAGAGTGAACATTTCAGGGATTCATTATGCTAGCCTGATCAGGAAATTAAAGACTAAAAAGAAGTAACTGTTGCAAGGAAGTGCAAATTAAATTATCAAAAAGGAAATCACTGTATTTTTAAAGTTAAGTCTGAAACAACAACAGTATTATTTCTCATAAGATTTTTAAAGGATTAAGGTTGTATTTTTTAATACAAGAAATAATTCTGACTTTAAATTTTAAATAATTCTGTTATTTTCTTTGAGTAACCTTATAATAAAAAATGCTTATTTCTAAATGTAAGAATTCACAAATTCCCTTCAGGGGTCATTTTTATCCACACATTTGATTTCCTTTAATTTGGGGAGTTAAACTATGATGAAAACATTCCTTCCTCCCAAAAGAAGGCAAAATTCAACATGAAGACCACACAACAAAAATACAGTAGTGCCCAATAACATCAAGAATCCAAAGCCACTAAAACATTGTCTCACAGGTAAATACCTAGATACCTTAGTGTCCTACCCTGGCACACGAGGACGTCAGTATGAGTTCCCTTTTATTTTAGGCACATTCTATTAAAGTCATCTGATTTCTACTTCATGGCACACACCAGACCCTTCCCCCCTACCCAAAGCCTTTGGTCAATGTAAGCTGTGTTTACCTATCAGTTTGTGCCATGACCCCACTAAGACTTGGATTTATGTCTAGTTTATCTCCATATAACCCACACATAACTCCATCTCTTGTATGTATAGATTAGTTAGTGTTCAATGAGTATTTGCTGAGTGAGTGAGCTGGTGAGAAAGTCAATAGGAAGCGGCTGCTAAAGATGGAGAGAAGGAGAAGATGATGCCATTCATGTGAAGAAAGGGGCGAAAGAGGAAAGCTTTTAAAAGCACACAGGAACTCCAAAGGGCCGTGAGGAGAGAGGCTGGGGTTGGCAGCTCCCACACCTGCCAGCCACGTGTCTTGCAACAAGTCACAAACCTTCCTTAGGACTCTTTTTCTCACCTGTAAAGTTGGAATAAAAGTATCTACCTTACTGGATTACTGTCAGGATTGGAAATTCCATGAGTGGGAGGGAAGGATTGAGAGTCTGGGATTAGTAGATGCACCCTATTATATACAGGGTGGATAAACAACAAGGTCCTACTGTATAGCACAGGGAACTATATTCAATATCCTGTGATAAGCCATAATACGAATATATATATATGCTGCTATGCAAACATATATACACACACATATACATGTATACATACCTATATATACATATATGTGTGCTTAGTCTCTAAGCAGTAAGAGTCATGTCTGACTCTTTACAACCACATGGACTGCAGCCCACCAGGCTCCTCTGTCCATGGGATTCTCCAGGCAAGAATACTGAGGTGGATAGCCTTTCCCTTCTCCAGGGGATCTTCCCAACCCAGGGATCGAACCCAGGTCTCCTGCATTGCAGGTGGATTCTTTAGCATCTGAGCCACCAGAGAAGCCCATGTGTACATATATGCATACATACATACATACATACGTATATATATGTTTAAGCTATGGTATGTTTTGGAGAAGGAAATGGCAATCCACTCCAGTATTCCTGCATGGGAAATCCCATGGACAGAGGAGGCTGGCAGGCTACAGTTTATGGGGGTTGCAAGAGTCAGATACGAATTAGTGACTAAATCACCACCAACATATACATATATATGTATATATATGTATGCATACATACATACATATATATACATATATATACCTGAGTCACTTTGCAATACAGCAGAAAGTAACACAACATTGTAAATCAACTGCACTTCAATAAAATGTAAAAAAGAAATACCATGAATAAAAGAACAGTTTATTTTCCTATGGCAGGCTTTCTCTTTTTTTTTCCATAACTGATTTTTCTTCTTTAAAAAGAAATGTCTATTTAGAAATTTATAAAACAGGCAAATATAAGGCAACAAATAAACTCGTAACTCACTCATAATCCCAACCTATACAGGTAATTTAGCAATTAGGTATTTATCCTCTGGGACTTCCCGGGTGGTGCTAGTGGTAAAGAACCTGTCTGCCAATGCAGGAGACTTAAGAGATGCAAGTTCAATCCCTGAGTCAGAAAGATCCCCTGGAGAAGGAAATGGCAAATCTCTCCACTATTCTTGCCTGAAGAATCCCATGGACAGAGAAGCCTGATGGGTTACGGTCCATCACAAAGAGTCAGAAACGACTCGGAACATTTCTCCTAGTTTCTTATCCTCAGGCTTTCTCTTAACTTTTTAGAATCATCACAACAGGCCTATGACACACCCTAACCCATTCTTACCCAGCAGTATATAGTGTGAGCATCTTTTCACATTATTGTGTGATCTTGTATATCACTGCTTTTTAAGGATGCATTCTGCTACAGTGTTGTGATGTAATTTAGGTAAATAACCTCTTGTTTGGAGACACTGCTGTAGGTCATTTGAATTTTTCAATTATTATAAATAAAACTGAGATAACCATCCTTATGTGTATCTATTGTTATTTTTCATCATCACTAGCTGAATCCATTTAGTAGTATAAGGTAATAAGCAAAACCACTGGAGCTATCACTGTTAGCTGGTGGAAAGGTCATGCATGGGCTTCCCAGGTGGCACATCGGTGAAGAATCCACCTGCCAACGCAGGATACGCAGGTTAGATCCCTGGGTTGGGAAGACACCCTGGAGGAGAAATGGCAACCCACTCCAGTATTCTTGCCAGAAGCATCTCATGAACAGAGGAGTATTCTTGCCAGGAAAATCCCATGGACAGAGGAGCCTGGTAGGCTACAGTCCATGGAGTCACAGCGTCGGGCATGACTGAGCGACTAAATACACACACACACACACACACACACACACAGAAAGATCATACACATCCCAGAACCTGAAGCCAACAACAAAAAGTGATTTTGATTGTTTTAGCCATCACGATATCCATGAACAATCACCATGGTAAGAGGTGGTACTGGTATTAGAAAAAGTAACCGTGACTTAATGCTATGCACATGTGCTCAGTTGTTCAATCATGTCCAACTCTGTGACCCCAAGGACTGTAGCCTGCCAGGCTTCTCTGTCCATGGGATTCTCCAGGCAAGAATACTGGAGTGGGTTGCCATTTCCTCCTCCAGGGGCTCTTCCTGACTCAGGGATCGAACCTGGGCCTCCTACTTCTCCTGCATAGGCAGGCAGATTCTTTGTCACTGGGCCACCTGGGAAATTGGACCTAATGCTATGGAAGTGTTAGTCACCCAGTCGTGTCCAGCTCTTTGTGACCCCATGGACTGTAGCCCACCAGGCTCCTCTGTCCATGGAATTCTCCAGGTAGGAATACTGAAGTGGATACCCATTCCCTTCTCCAGGGGATCTTCCACACCCAGGGATCAAACCCAGGCCTCCTGCATTGCAGGCAGATTCTTTACCATCTAAGCCACTAGGAATACTACGGACATGATCAAATTTCATTGCTCACTAAAATTTGGTTTGCACTTTCATTCCATCTAACTTTAGCATTATCCAGCCTTTTTCACACCAGACTTCCCAGGATCAGATTGTCCTAACTCTTTCCATGTTAAAGCTTGAGTTTTATGCTCCCCACTCTCCAATCCCATGATTAACACTCCTCACTTTCACCCTTTAGAGATAATTGTAGATATTTACTTGCACATAAATAAATTAATTGAAGAGTCTTTCAGGCACTTTGCATATTTTCTGGGAAAAATAAAAGGACCTTTTTAAAGGTTCAGCAGAACAAAGAGCCAATCTGTACTCATCAGACATTCATTTCTTTATTCAGGAATTTGTATATGGCACAATGTGTCCCTAAGTGGAACCAAGATTTATGGTACCAAGGGAAGACTGTGAGGGGAAAAACAAGAGCATGCAACACATGATTCAATCACTCTGAAACATCTTTCTCCTCTCATCCAATGCTGTAAGGAGCCAGCAGTGTATTCCTTTCCAGATCCTATCTAAGAATTATGAGGGAGGTCATATCCTTGAAAAGAGACTGTGGCCAAGTGCAAATCCGCTTCATGTACATTTCTAGAATATTAATGTTTGATATGAACAATGAGTGTTTCCTCAAAATCAGATAAAATGCCATGTAAACAGTGTTTCAGTACGTCTGAGCTTTTTCCCCTGCCATAACCCCATCAGATTGCCATTCCACAGACTCTTAAATCGATTTGCAGGAATTCTAACTGAAAACCAAAGAAACTAAGAGAACCAAAGGGTTTATTGTATGTTTTAAAAGAATCAATATAGCATCAGGATGAAGAATAGACCAAAAGGAAGCAAGAGTGGGAGAAGAAGGGCCAGGTAGACAGTAAGTTCTCATCATAGAACAGGAAATACATAAATGTGGCTCAGGCTAGCGGGGTAATGTTGTTGTTGTTGTTATTATTGTTGTTGTTCAGTGGCTAACTCATGTCTGACTCTTTGCAACCCCATGGACTGCAGCCTGCCAGGGCTCCTTTGTCCTCCACTATCTCCAAGAGTCTGCTCAAATCATGTCCATTGAGTCAGTGATGCTATCTAATCATCTCATTCTCTGCAACTCCCTTCTCCTGCCTTCAGTCTTTCCCAGCATCAGGGTCATTTCCAATGAGTCAGCTCTTCACATCAGGTGGCCAAAGTATTGGAGCTTCAACTTCAGCAACAGTCCTTCCAGTGAATACTCAGGATTTATTTCCTTTAAGATTGACTGATCTCCTTGCAGTCCAAGGAACTCTCAAGAGTCTTCTCTAGCACCACAAGAGAATCAAATTAATATATTAAACACACACATGTATTTAGTGAGTAGCTTCATTCTTATTGCAGCTATTAGTAATTGTCCTTTCAGTAGCATATTGGACACCTTCAGGGGTAAATTCTAAAGAAGTCAGTTTTGAAAATAAAGAGAGTAAAAGAAGTGTTTATCAGAGACATCAAAGGCAATACACTGCTGACAAATAAACTCCACAGAATTAGTCCAAGCAAGTCCTAAAAGAAATAAATATCAGCCATCCCAGCATGTTGCAGGGGAGTGAGGGGAGGGATAAAAATCCAGAGTTGCTACAATTGATTATTAAAAATGCCCAGTTTTCACTGGTCAACCACTTGTAAAAGAATGAAGCTAGATCACTTTCTAACACCGCACACAAAGATAAACTCAAAATGGATTAAAGATCTAAATGTAAGACCAGAAACTATAAAACTGTTAGAGGAGAACATAGGCAAAACACTCTCTGACATAAACCACAGCAGGATCCTCTACGATCCACCTCCCAGAATTCTGGAAATAAAAGCAAAAATAAACAAATGGGATCTAATTAAAATTAAAAGCTTCTGCACAACAAAGGAAAACATAAGCAAACTGAAAAGACAGCCTTCCGAATGGGAGAAAATAATAGCAAATGAAGCAACTGACAAACAACTAATCTCAAAAATATACAAGCAACTCCTGCAGCTCAATTCCAGAAAAATAAACGACCCAATCAAAAAATGGGCCAAAGAACTAAATAGACATTTCTCCAAAGAAGACATACGGATGGCTAACAAACACATGAAAAGATGCTCAACATCACTCATTATTAGAGAAATGCAAATCAAAACCACAATGAGGTACCACTTCACACCAGTCAGAATGTCTGCGATCCAAAAATCTGCAAGCAATAAATGCTGGAGAGGGTGTGGAGAGAAGGGAACCCTCCTACACTGTTGGTGGGAATGCAAACTAGTACAGCCACTCTGGAGAACAGTGTGGAGATTCCTTAAAAAATTGCAAATAGAAATGCCTTATGACCCAGCAGTCCCACTGCTGGGCATACACACAGAGGAAACCAGAATTGAAAGAAACACATGTACCCCAATGTTCATCGCAGCACTGTTTATAATAGCCAGGACATGGAAACAACCTAGATGTCCATCAGTAGATGAATGGATAAGAAAGCTGTGGTACATATACACAATGGAGTATTACTCAGCCATTAAAAAGAATACATTTGAATCAGTTCTGATGAGATGGATGAAACTGGAGCCAATTATACAGAGTGAAGTGAGCCAGAAAGAAAAACACCAATACAGTATACTAACACATATATATGGAATTTAGGAAGATGGCAATGATGACCCTGTATGCAGGACAGCAAAAAAGACACAGATGTGTATAGCGGACTTTTGGACTCAGAGGGAGAGGGAGAGGGTGTGATGATTTGAGAGAATGGCATTGAAACATGTATAATAACATGTAAGAATCGAAATGCCAGTCTATGTCTGATGCAGGATATGACACGTTTGGGGCTGACGCGCGGGGATGACCCAGAGAGATGTTGTGGGGAGGGGGGTGGGAGGGGGGTTCATGTTTGGGAATGCATGTACACCTGTGGTGGATTCATGTCAATCTATGCCAAAACCAATACAGAATTGTAAAGTAAAAATTAAAAATAAATTAAAAAAAAAAATGCCCAGTTTTCAACAACAACAACAACAACAACAAAAATACGTGATAAGAAAGAAACAGGCAACAACGGTGGCTCATTTGAAAGTGAAAGTTGCTCAGTCATCCCTGACTCTTTGCAACCCCATGGTATTCTCCAGTCCAGAATACTGGGTTGGGAAGCCTTTCTCTTCTCCAGAGGATATTCCCAAACCAGAGATTGAACCCAGGTCTCCCGCACTGCAGGCAGATTCTTTACCAGCTGAGCCACAAGGGAAGCTCTTCTGAGAGCACCCAAATGTTAGACTTATCAGACAGCCTGATAAGCAGCCGTTATAAATATCTTCAAAGAACTAAAAGGAAATCACTTTTAAAGAAATAAAGTGAAAATTATTCATCAAATAGAGAACACCAATAAAGAGATAGAAATCATTTAAAAAAAAAAAAAAGCCAAAACAACGAAATAAAAATTCTGGAGCTGAAGAGTAAAAAAAAAAAAATTCACTAAAGGACCTCAACAGCAATTTTGAGATGACAGAAGAAATAATTAACAAAATTGAAGACAGAGCAATAAAGAATACCAAAAAACAGCAAGTAAAAAGAAGAAAGAAAGAATAATTCAATAACCTAGTGTGAGACTCAAGAGTCAGCATTTCTAACAAACTCCCAGGTGAGATTGATGCCAAGGGTCTATGGAGTACTTTGAGTAGTCAGGCTCTAAATTCAGTGAACTTTTGACTTCCCCAGGCTTCCCTCATAGCTCAGTTGGTAAAGAATCCGCCTGCAGTGCGAGAGACCTGGGTTTGATCCCTGGGTTGGAAAGATCTCCAAAAGAAGGAAAAGCCTACCCACTCTAGTATTCTGGCCTGGAGAATCCCACGGACTGCAACTACAGTCCGTGGGGTTGCAAAGAGCTGGACACGACTAAGTGACTTTCACTTTCACTTTTTCATTTTGGCTTTCCCAATAGCTCAGACAGTAAAAAAATAAATAAATAAAATCTGCATGCAATGCAGGAGACCCAGGTTTGACCCTGGGTTGGGAAGATCCCCTGGAGAAGGAAAAGGCAACCCACTCCACTATTCTTGCTTGGACAGAAGAGCCTGGTGGGCTACAGTCCATGGGGTTGCAAAGAGTCTGATATGACTGAGTGGCTAATATTTTCTTTTTGGACTCTTTAAATTTATATATATAAATTCTTAAGAAGCTTAAACTATTTTCAAATATTTTAAGAGCATCTATGTCTATTCTGACAATCTCTACTTTTAAAATAGTTTATTAAAACATTTAGTGAAATCTCTTTTTTGTTAAAGGGACAAATTTCTTCTATTCTTCCATAAGAGTAAATTTCTTTTTCAATATATTTATAATTGACATACTAACTCAACCTGACTTTCCCATCTTAATTTGAACAGCTGATGTCTTTTTGTGCTTCTAATTTGCTTCATCTTAGCATCTTCTTTTAAGCTGCATTAATCAATCCATTTCATGGGAAATAGATGGGGAAACAGTGGAAACAGTGTCAGACTTCATTTTGGGGGGCTCCAAAATCACTGCAGATGGTGATTGCAGCCATGAAATTAAAAGACTCTAACTCCTTGGAAGAAAAGTTATGACCAACCTAGACAGCATATTCAAAAGCAGAGACATTACTTTGCCAACAAAGGTCTGTCTAGTCAAGGCTATGGTTTTTCCTGTGGTCATGTATGGATGTGAGAATTGGAGTGTAAAGAAAGCTGAGCGCCAAAGAATTGATGCTTTTGAACTGTGGTGTTGGAGAAGACTCTTGAGGGTCCCTTGGACTGCAAGGAGATCCAACCAGTCTATTCTAAAGGAGATCAGTCCTGGGATTTCTTTGGAGGGAATGATGCTAAACCTGAAACTCCAGTACTTTGGCCACCTCATGCAAAGAGTTGACTCATCGGAAAAGACTCTGATGCTGGGAGGGACTGGGGGCAGGAGGAGAAGGGGACGACAGAGGATGAGATGGCTGAATGGCATCACTGACTCAATGGACGTGAGTCTGAGTGAACTCCGGGAGACGGTGATGAACAGGGAGGCCTGGCGTGCTGCAATTCATGGGGTCGAAAAGAGTCGGACATGACTGAGTGACTGAACTGAACTGAATCAATCCATTGAGATAACAGTGATCAAAATTCAATGATACCTACAAAGAAGCATGCAGCGTCAGTCAGAGAATGTCATAAATATAACAGATCATTACCCATAAACAAGAGCTCATTTAGCCACTTTGACCAATACCATGTGCTAACTTGGACTTGTCTAACAGAGAGGCAGAAGGCAAGCAAGAAGGAGGTCGTATACAAAAATTACTATCAGCAGTTTGCCTGCCAAGAAATAAACTCACTGAAAATTAACTAGGTTCCTTTCTTTGAATTATTACCCATTCTTCTACTAATGCACAGTGCATTAGCCCCAAGACTCTTGGATCAATAGTTCAGTTGTATAGATTATAAAATATTTTGTGTACTCTTTTGCTAGTTGACATTTTATTCCTCAGATTGAAGTTAGAGTGATTTCAACTTAGAAGAGACTTGGACTTTAAATCATAAACATTTATCCCAAGTTATTGTGCTTAAGATTTGACATACCAAATATCTTTTCAAATGGCTTGCCTTGGGCAATAGGAGATTGTACAAAACATATTAACATGATTTTCTACCTACCTTGAAAAGGCTTTGATGATGAATCTGTGCATAACCCAGAAGGGCCTTGGCCTTTCCTGCTTCAAAAATTCATTATGTTAAAATATTTGCAACTGACACTGTGCAGAAAGAAAATAGAACAACATGAAAATAGAGGACGATTTTTGCCCCTTGTCATTAAATCTGGTTGACAGTAGTTGGATGGAAAGAATTGAAATTTCATGTCTGTAACAGAGAAATGAGAAAATTAATATTCCCTATTATTCTAGGCAGACATTTTAATATATATATGTTTGCATCATCAAGATAATGAGCTACCTTACTTATTTCAGAATTTTGTGGAGGTCAAATGCAATAACAGATAGAAAGGTACTTTGTAAATTTTAACTGTACATATCAGGCATATTATTAGAGCATCACAGAATATAAACAGAGAAACTTAAATCAACTGAAAATTCAAGGTTAAGGTATGTTAAAACCAATTTTCAAAAGAATGGAAAGCAGAGGAATTCTGTCTTTTCTTCATTCAAAGTTGCTGTTTTTCAATATTTCAATTGATTAAATTCAATTAATTAAATTGAATTGAAGGTGTTCTTGAAATATACATGCACTATACCAACTAAAGATAAAATTGGTTATATTTCAAAGGAATTAATATGACAAAAATGTTTAGAAAACAGCAGACAAGTACAACTAAGGGCCAAAATCTAGTTCTAAGAATTTTCACTAAATAACAAAAATTGTCTGCAATTATTACTATGACTTGCAGGATATATATGACAAAATAAAATAGAAACTCAAGAAAAATATAGTTATTCCTATAGCTGGGACTCCCTCTCCAGGGGATCCTGCCAACCTGGGTCTCCTACATTGCAAGCTGTCTCATGCATTCCAAGCAGATTCTTTACTCACTGAGCCACCAGGGAAGTCTAAGGTCACATATAGAAGAATATTTATGTGATGTTCAAGACAGTTTTGTTTTTAATCCTTCTGGATAACTCCAACCTGTGACAAGAAATGGGAGGCTGACCTCTAGGGTCAGGATCAATGTTGGCTTACCACTGAGTTTGCCAGTGAGGAACACTAGCAGGTGTCTGGAGGGGGCAAGGAGAATGGAGATTAGACATTTAGTCACTTGACTCTGCATTTCATGGGCTTACTGCAACTTTTGCCTGTGCCTTCACTCTTTGAGCCCACTTTCTTTCTCCCCACATTCCATGCCCACATGCCCCTCTAGCCACTTCCGGTGTGGAGGGGTACCTGCCCTAGGCTGCTGTCCTGTCTCTTGATGTTTCTCTACACTTTGCCTTTATCTTCCCAAGGCGTCTTTTTATTAAGCTCTCTGAAGATCCTGCAGTTAGAATGTGCCATCTGTTTTCGGTGGGACCTGACTAAACTCTGAAAAAAGTCCCAACCCCAAGCTTTGCCAAATGAATGACATTTATAGAGTTTAGATATGTATAAGCCACAAAAAAAAAAAAAAAAAAACAGGGTGAAAAAATGGGGATTTTTTTTTTTTGGTATGCAAAGTATAGCTTAGAATATGGTGTATAAAATATAGTTAAAGCTTTATGACATTGAAAGAATCTGTATACTCAGGGAGGAAACAAAGAATACTTGCCAGCTAGCAGCCATCAGACTGCGGTCAGTGTGTACAGAGCGCCCTGGGAGACTCAGGATGTGAAAACACGAACACTGGCCCCTGCGTTGTGGGCGGATTCTTTACCCACTGAGCCATCAGAAAGCCTTACTAAGTGAATACATTATCTCAGTGGATCACTCTGCAATTTAAAAGAACTTTGTTGATGAGCAACTGACATGTAGAGAAACTGAAGGGGTCGATGATCTCCTTTGAACAATTTTCTCAGCAACATCTGTTTTCTTTTGCTATAGCTTTGTTTTGAAACACAAAATTTATGAAATGTTCACAGCACAAAGTAGCCCTAAATCTCCCAGTTTATATTATGGTTAAGAGAGACAGACATCACAAACTAGGCCACTGGATTCCACCACCATCATGCTTCCCTCGTATAAATGGCTCCAATATTTAGATTCCCAGCTAAGTAATCTCTGTTCCTACAATGTAGCACTTTTTTGTGTATTAAATTTGCATGCTTGAAGAGTCAAATGAGTAATATTTATATTTTAGCCATTTCTACTAAGCATCCAATAAAGACGTTGGCCGGAACAAACCAGAACCAGTACTAGTTTACAATATCAAATGTCAAATCTGTTCGTTTCTCGGAAGTACAGCTAAGTTCACCGGGCTGAATCCAATGAGGACTGCACCTACACCAAGACTCCTACCCTAGGAATCTGTGGGAAACATTCCAACTCAGTTTAATGAGGTCAGTTTAGAAGATCTCAGTCTTGTTTACTGGTCTCCTGTCCCTATGCTGCTGCTGCTGCTGCTGCTGCTAAGTCACTTCAGTAGTGTCCAACTCTGCGCGACCCCATAAACGGCAGCCCACCAGGCTCCCTTGTCCCTCCAGCATCTTGCAAATTGCTTGCTTGCATTTGTGTGTGTGTGTTAGTCGCTCAGTCATCCCAAAACTCTTTGCAACCACATGGACTGTAGCCTGCCAGGCTACTCTGTCCATGGGATTTCCCAGGCAAGAAGACTGGAGTGGGTTGCCATTTCCTTCTCCAAGTGATCTTCCCAAGCCAGGGATTGAACCTGAGTCTCTCACATTGCAAGGAGACTCTTTACTGTCTGAGCCACCAGGGAAGCATTGCTTACTTGTGGTACTCTTAAAAAGTAAAAAAGAAAGACTTAAAATTTCCATCCCAGTGCTGTTACCACTGAATTAATTGAAAAAATTTTTGTTTCCCATTATGTTTATCCTGGGAGCACTTCTATGATCCTTTTTTTTTTTTCATTTTTATTTTTAATTGGAGGGTAATTGCTTTATAATGTTGTTAGTCCCTGCTACATGACAACATGAGTCAGCTATAAGTATGTACATATCCCCTCTCTCTTACGCGTGCCTCCCATCCCACCTACCATCTCGGCCCTCCAGGTCATCACAGAGCACTGGGCTGAGCTCCCTGTGTTACACAGCAGCTTCCCACTAGCTAGCTATTTTACACGTGATATTGTGTATATTTCAATGCTACTCTCTCAATTTGTCCCATTCTCTCCTTCCCTCACTGTGTCCTCACGTTCATTTTCCACGTCAGTGTCTCTTCGCCTGCTCTGCACATAGGTATATCAGTACCATTTTTCTAGATTCCATATATAAGCGATATTGTTGTTTACTTGCTAAGTTGTGTCCGACTCCTTGGGACCCCATGGACTGCAGCCTACCAGGCTCCTCTGTCCACGGGATTTCTCAGCCTGGGAAATGGGTTACCATTTCCTTCTCCAGGGGATCTTTTTGACCCAGGGATTGAATCCACATCTCCTGCACCGGCGGGCAGATTCTTTACCATTGAGTCACCAGGGAAGCCCATATATGCATTAATATACAATATTTGTCTTCCTCTCTCTGACTTTTGACTAGCCAGGATTTCTTCCTTGAAATTCTTGTTGCCCAATCTTTTGAGTTTGTTTCTGCTGAGTCTTTCATAATAGCACCCCATTGAGTGTGGTTCACTGTATGCAAGGTTTGTATTTAATCAACTTGCAGAGAATTTAAGGGCTCTCAACCTGATTACTGCCACGCACTGTCCTGAGAGCACACTCCCCATTTGGTTTGTAACAGGTGGTGTCACAGCCTTAGGAATGGCAATAAACACTTCAGTAACCATCTCCAGAAAAGAGACAAGGTTTTTTCCTCTATAACCCATGACACCTTACAGAATCCCTTTCCCTCTGTGGTACTTAAAGTAGGGAATCAGGAGATCATTCTTGGTGCCCTGGAAACACAGCACTATGACCAGGGCAGAAAGAGCGTTATGACCCTCCAAGAAAGGACATCTACAAACTGACCACATAGACATTTCAAATAGGGAAAGCATGTATTACATATACACATATATTCAACACTTCTGCTACTTACAACACCAACTTGGAAATGTGTGGCAGGGTCCACGGGAATGATAAGACAAGTCAGTGTAGCTAAGGAGTTTCAAGGGAAGGGGGAGAGTCAAAGGGGAAAATAGGGATGAAAGATTGGGAAGCAGAGGGAACTTCCCACCTTGGCAGAGTAAACATGGAGTGTCATCGTTACACCCTAGGCTAGGCTGTGAAGTTTAACTCTCTAGGACATGGAGGAAAATAAAGAATGGCTTGGTCACAAAGTATGAAAGACAGAGAACCATGGAGGAGGGGCTTCTGCCCAATACAGAGACTGCTGGTCTTCAAGCAGCCCCCGAGGAGGATTCCCTTCCACGGATGGGAAAGTAGAAATCAAGGGCATGTATTGTGGAGCGGTACTGTGGAGCAGCAACCTCTCAACTTGAACCCAGAATTCTCATATTTCCTCAAGTCCTGCCATGCTTCAGGAGCCCTATGGGGGGTGAGACACAGTGGTAGGTACAGTCGTGTTTAGGCAGAAGGAGTCACCATGTCCATGCTGGACCAGGGCAAGACTGTAGTTTGATAGTCCAGATTCCTTGTATGCGTGTGAGTGTGTGTGAGCACACATGCATATACACACAATGCAGATTGTGAATAGAAAGGGTTGTCACAAGATAACTATTGCTATCAGATTGCCAGCTTGCTCCCTGATGCTAGTAGTCAAGAGTAACACTGCTTCCCTTTATTTTAAATTCATTAGTTTGGGAAACCCTTGAGTAGCCAGCCAATTGCAGCAGGCATACTGTGGCATGGCTTTGTGCATAAACCCAGAAGCTTCTCCTTGGCCACCTGCATCACAACCCACAGTTTAGAGAGGATCAGGATGAGCAGGAAGTAAATGAGGCAGCCAGGGCCACATCTGCAGGAAGTGCTCACTCCCAGGTCCCATCCTGGTCCCTCCCCAACAACTCAGCATTGCTCATGGGAACAAGAGACCTTCAAGATGCTCCTAAAAAGAAGAGGGAACCTCTCAGCAAATAAATTTTTTAAATCTCGTATTATTAACAGACTGTTAAGAAACTTACTTGGCAAACAAGCTTATTAAAAACTTAAGTCTAACAATGAAAGAAATCTGCTTTGCTTTGCCTAAGCCAGCATTTTCCAGATTTTTTTGCTGACTATATTTTTTTGCAAGGAATTTGTGTTGACATCCTGTAAACATGCTCTGGAAGTGCTAGGTTTGGGTTATGTTAATGTGGTTCTGAGAACTTTCAAAACAGATACCTCATTGGAATCTACTTGTGCTGTTAACATTGGGTAATTTCTCACCTCAACCTCTTATGAAATAGTAGAAAGAGAGTCTTTTCTTCACATAGTCAGAAGTCTGAAGTCCCAACCTTCTAGATGCTTGCAGACTACCATGATTAGTATATTTCTTTAATTTTCATTGTAGGCATCTGTATATAATTAACACTCATTCTCACCTGGTCCTCCACAATGTTGAGTAACTCCAAACTTACCCTAAACTCATCCTCAGACTTGTTCTGATCAGCATTTTTATCCACTGCATAATAATGACATTGACTTCATGTTGAACAAACTTGCAAATGAAATGGAGTTGGGAGAAATGAAAGAGCTAGTTTATTTGAGAGTGGATTAAACCCCTACTAGACACAAAAATTGCTGAATTGAAAAAGGATGAAATTTAACCGTAATAAACACAGAGTTTTGCAGTGGGCTCCAAAAAAATTCCAAAACTCTACAAAGCAAACAGGACAAGGTTAGAAGCAGTATTTGAAAGATCTAGGGAGGCTTAGTGTGACTCAGTGTAAGAGAGTATTTCTAAGATTGTAGTGAAAACATACACAAAAAGGAGATTGAGTATCTTCCACGAGAGACATATGACAACATTCTGTGACCCATCACAGAAATAGTGTAATGCAAGTGGTGATAACTGAACTAGATGGTAAAAGTTAAACTATACTAATAGAATTAATTCCATGTAACACATGGTCTGCAAGGAGACTCAACCAGTCAATCCTAAAGAAAATCAGTCCTGAAATATTCATTCGAAGGACTGTTGCTGAAGCTCCAATACTTTGTTGGCCACCTGATGTGAAGAACTGACTCATTTGAAAAGATCCTGATGCTGGGAAAGATTGAAGGCAGGAGAAGGGGATGACAGAGGATGAGATAAGTGGATGGCATGACTGACTCAATGGACATGAGTTGGAGTAAGCTCTGGGAGTTGGTGATGGACAGGGAAGCCTGGCGTGCTGCAGTCCATGGGGTGGCAAAGAGTCAGAAACAACTGAGCGATTGAACTGAGCTGAACATATGGGCTAGAAAGTAGGGTGGGGCTTTGCTTGGCAAAGATTAACCTAGTTAGACATCCTTAATCATCATTATACACAAAAAGGTTTTGAGAAAGGAAGAATCAAGAAGAAAAAGTAGCAAATCAAAAAAGTGCTGCAGACCGTGTTCTAGTGGAGGTGCCTTCCCTCAGCTTAATTGCACTGTTGATGTCTATTAGCAAGCACACACGCAGTGGGGACAGACACAGAGAGAGCGGGGTGCCCTGGGATGCCTTCTGTGTGAACTGTAGAAGACTCATCGTGTAAATGAGGAGCCTTTTTCTGAAACTGCGTGGGACTTCTACTGAAGTCCCATGTCCCTTGATTCTGCCTCAAATCCAAAGAGACCCCAGGAGAGAGCCTTGTTTGCTGGTGAATTCCCCAGCTTGACACTACAAATGTCGTCAGTCACCGGTACATGCACCCAGATGCTGAACACCAGGTGTGGAGCTTGCCCAAACTGGAAAAGAGAAGACTTGGAATCACACAAAGAGAGAGAAAAGGTTCTGCTTCACCGGCTCAGGAAGTGCTCACTCCCATGACTCCTAAGAAGAAAGGCGGACTAGTTGCTCTCTATTGCCAGCAGGTCTAGAACAGGAAGGAAGAAAACAAGCTTAGGTGGCTGCAGAGGTGATAGGGTTAAGCTAGGGATTAAGAAGGATTTGTTCATTATAAAGTCTGTTTGGTCCTGTCCGTCTTTTCTGGGTGCTTTGGGCATATAACCATGAGACTGTATGGATGAAGTAGCAGGCTCTGCCTGAAGGATTCAATTTCTTGGACACTGCACATTTTTCCCTCATTGTTCTGGACATGCAAATACTCTAACTCAAATCTTCTAATAAAGCAGATAACTAACATAATCCAGTCTCTTTCAAGGGACTGCTAGAGATGACATGGTGCTCTCTTAAATCACCGGAGACAGAACCTAAACTATTCCTTATCTGGAAGGAGAAGAACAAATTCAATCAGAGCTGTTTGTGTTCTTTTCCAAACAGATGATCTTATAAAATCATGCATAGGAGGTTTTAATCAGGAGGTGTGAGTGAGAGAAGCCATAAATTATGAGCTCAATATATCCACGAGGGTCCTGAATAACCTCAGCTTCATCCTCAGAAATGCCTGGAATTCAAAACTCTGTGTGTGTGTGTGTGTGTGTGTGTGTGTGCTGGAGGGGAGGAAGAGGGATAGTGAGAACTTCTACAACTACATCCCTCAAAAGTCTAGTTCACCCTCCTTGGAGAAGAGCAGTCATGGGAAGGGAAGGGAAGGGCTGGACTTGTTAGATAAGCATCAATGCATATACTAAGAGATGGGACAATGTCATCACTGAAAGCAAAAAAGATGCCCTTTTGCAACTGTGGTCCTGTGGAGCATTGTCAGCTACCTGGGAGTTAAGGGCAGCTGATCCAGCTGAGATCTAGTGAGAATCTCAGAGGGTCTCATTGCAACAGGACAGTCTGCAGTTGCAGCAGACCCACTGGCAACATCCCATCTATCAGACACAAAAGTGTGGTCTATTGAGAAACAAGCAAAATGTCCCTCAGTGGACATTGTCAGGATTAGCCTCGGAGACCCTAAAATGTATCCATTTTCCAAGCTAACAACAACATCTATTAAGCTTCCCTTTTGCAAAAGGAAGATAGCAGGGTGGTTTTACAAAGTATATAACTGGAACACTCTTCTTGCCCAAAAGAGCGAACAGCCCTTTGGGAGAGAAAAGTCATTCGCAGACAGAATAGAATTACTATCATGTGTAATAAGTAATCACTTTTTCTGTCCAGAGAACATCCTGGTTTATGCACCCCAAAATAGCGTATTTTGGGACATCTGTACCTTCGTTTTCAATCCTCAGCTTTCTGTTTATTAAACATTCATGAGTCCTAAGAGAGCCCCGAGAGACAGAAAAATAAGTGTGCTCTTGTCCGAAAATGGATTTGAAAGGTTAGAGGAGATGCCAAAACGGACGATCGTCGGTGTGCTTTTGCTTTTGGGTTCAAGAGCCTGAATTACTGCCTGTTCTCAAAACTGCGGCTCCAGGGTTTATTGGTCTGGGCTGGTGCGGGTGTTCTGACTAACATGTTTCTGGAATGCCAAGCAGTACAGACGCCTGTGCACACTCCAATCTTCCCTCATTATTCCTAGAAGATCCCTGCAGTCACCTCAAGAGCCCTTATTTCTCTCAGTTCGGCAGCTCCAACTTTCTTGTTCTCTCATGAGGCAGATCTGAATTAAACCGCCTGCCAGGGATGGAGTGACGGGGAGAGAGCAGACCGTGAGTCGTGTCGATAAATGTGCGTGCCCCGGTTTGAACAGACCGGATGAAGGCGGCAAGGTAGAAAGGCACCCAGGCTGCTGCTCTGAAAACCAAGAAGCTAATCGGGGAGGAGAAAAGGCAAATGAAGTCCCCGGGATTTACAGCAGAGACACACAGGAGAATAGAGAAACGGGGCAGCCTTCAGTTCAGAGCAGTTATGGCAGTGTGACCCCGTCAAGATCAACCACCAAAGCCTCAAAGCCTAGGACGAGCACTGCTGAGACAGAAAAACGGGGGAGATGCAAGTCTCTGTGAGCAAAACTGACTTTGAAAGGGTTAGAGGTGAAGAGCCATGAGAAGAAGCTCTTGGTAGAGTGATGGGGAAAGGAGAAAGAAATCACAGACACATGCCAAAGAAATAAAGTTAAAAATAGCAGTGCTGTGGGGGTGAAGGATGAGGCATACAGACTCCTAATGTTAACTTCCAAAGAGGAAATCTTCAAAACTTTAACAGACACTTGGCATGGATCAGATGGTAAAAAATCTGTCTGTAATGCAGAAGACCTGGGTTCAATCCCTGGGTGGGGAAGATCCCCTGGAGAAGGGAACGGCAACCCACTCCAGTATTCTGGCCTGGAGAATTCCATGGACAGAGGAGCCTGGTGGGCTACAGTCCATAGGGTTGCAAAGAGTTGGACATGACTGAGTGACTAACACTTTCACTGTTCACTTGGTGTGGATCAATTTATAGCTTGGTTTGCAATCCAAGGTATTAAAATGATCTTGAATGTGTCCTAATTTCTCTACAGAATCTTACCACCTGTAGCCTATTTGAAGCTAGAACTTTGCTTTGTGTGTGTGTATGTGCACACTTCATGCATTTAGAAAACATTTTTTAGGAAAAGCACCACTTTGCAAATACTTTGAGTATTGCCAAGACCACAGCATCTGACTCTGGATTAGAATTCCTGCTTTAGCCTCTGACTCTCATCAACAACAGTGAAGGCTCTGGGATTGTATCCCATTTGCAAGTGAACATGTTAGCTTGCCACGTTTTTCACAGATGCAGGCAGAAAACACAACTCCCGGGTCAGAGACAAGAGATGTGATTCCCCAGCACAACAGGCAGCATGAACTTCAGAACACTCATGTCAGTTTCTCTTGGTCCCCAAGTCCCAGTGGGCAAGGCAAGATGGAACCAGATGGCTACATGCACACGGTGCATTGTTGTGACAGAGGTACCTTGACCTGAGAGAATCTGAGCCTTTTATAATGTGGAATAAGGATGTCGTATTCCTAGGCTTCCCAGGTGGTTCAGTGGTAAAGAATCTGCCTGCCAAGGCAGGAGACACAGGTTCAATTCCTGGGTTAGGACGATCACTTAGAGGAGAAAATGGCAACATACTCCAGCCTGGGAAATCCCACAAACGGGGGAGCCTGGTGGGCTACAGTTCTTGGGGTTGCAAAAGAGTTGGACATATCTGTGCAATTAAAACAACAATGACAATAACAACAAATTCCTTATTCCAGAAGAATATACTATCTTTTTCTTCCAAGGTTGTTTGCTGAACAAATATACTGTTTTGAGATAGTATGAAATGAAGACTGTCAACCTGACTTCTCACAAGACGTGCAGAAATGTGAGAGACCAGTCATCACTTCCCACCTGCTCTAATCCTTACAAAGAATATTTACAGCATCTTTACAGATTTAAATCCTCTAATCTTTCCAGAAGTCTCTTCTCCTTTTTGGATATCATGGTTTCACATTTTTAAATAAAGAGGTTAAACTGGATCAAATCCAAGGTCATTTCATGGCAATGAAGTGAAGATGATTGTTTCTTTTTCAAAAACTGTTTTATAAAGATTCTACTCTTCAAACTTTATAATTTCAGAAGGCCATGCTTACATCCAAATGATCACTGTTGATTGGTGTGTTACATACACACAGACACGTACATGCACAGTAGCCATACCTTAGCAAGAGTGATGTTTCATTCCTAATTTTTGTGTGAAAGCCCAGTGAGGTGGAAGCTGATACTGGAATGAAAAAACTAGCTGTGATTACAGCATATATCTTATTTCTATTCCTACCATCTCATATTAATTGGTCAGGCACTTTCCTTAATCCAAATATATATATATAAAAGCCTATGAGTATTTTGATTGATTTCCTCACTTTTTATATTTTTTCTTCCTCACTCTCATTATGAACCTGTTCAGAGAGTGAAATAATGTCAAAATAAGAGCTTTGCAAGAGGAGCCCTGCTGATTCCTACAGGAGAAGCCAGGTCATTAGGCAAAGACCTACTACATCTGCTGCAAGTCACCTTGGTAACCTGCCAGTACTGACCACAAAGTGCTCGTGATGAAAGCAGCTCTGTTACCTACTAGCTGGGTGGACATGCTGACTGGCTGACATTGGGCTTGCAAGGGTCACCTTCTAAGTCTGGGCTCCCTCCACAAAGTCAAATGGGCCATTGTCCCAGCATCCCAATTCCAAAAACTACCTTGTCTCCTAGGGTTCAAAAGCATCAGAGAAATCATCCATGTCTTCCAGGCCTTTCTTCAAAGGAAGATTACGTGGAGGTTCCCTGAACACAGGTTCTGGAGCCTCTGAACAGCTGGAACTACCAACACAACTCTGTCCTGCCCAACTCTCGAGCTGAGCTCAGATGGACCAGCCAACGAGGCCTGGTTTCATCACATTGCTCTTAGTTCAGTATTGCTGTGGCTGGGCTGTGCCCTGGACAGCTTTATCTTCCCCACCCCAAATTGTTACATTTCCTCCTTCCCACAGTATTTATTTCCCTCTTCAGCAAGGTTTCTGCCTCCTCATCAGCACATTCTGCCTCCTCATCAACGATTATCACCTTCCCACTCTGTATCTGCCAGAGCTGATATTAATATAGCGAAGAGAAAGTCATTCAGTCGTGTCTGACTCTTTGAGACCCACTGTACTATACAGACCATGGGATTCTCCAGGCCAGAATACTGGAGTGGGTAGCCGTTCCCTTCTCCAGGGGATCTTCTCAACCCAGGGATCAAACCCAAGTCTCCCACATTGCAGGCGGATTCTTTACCAGCTGAGACACCAGGGAAGCCCAGATACTAATATAAGGACAGATCAATTCCGAACTCGGTAACTCAGCTGGGCACCATCAAATAGACATTTGCCCAGAGTTGTACAGTAGACAACCTACACAACCACACCTTGCCAGCATTCCTGAGTCACTTTACCTGTTGCTGATCATGTAATCCTCACAACAGCCCTATAAGGTAGGTGCTATTGTCTACAGTCTCACAAGAGAATACTAAACCAAGAGAGGCTCCATTTCCCAAGGATTCATAGCTACTGGATGACCAAATTAAGACGCACATCTCAATGACTAGATGTGAACTTTTCACATTTTGTAAGAGCTAAATAAACCTTTGTTCAGGTGAAGCTCTCCTTGTCAAGTCCCTGCTCTTCCGGCCCCAATTTCCTGAGTTTCTTAAACCATCCTTGGTGGTTGGCTTTTTCCTGGGCTAGACTGAGGAATCCACTGGAACCCCGGTGAGGCTATCTGTTAAGCAGTGACCATCTGTGTGACTCTTGATAACCTCTTCTCTACACAGTCTGGATCTTTCTGTCTTCTCCCTCCGTTTAGTTCCTCCCATCTGCCAATCGTGGGCCATACCATGATCACCAGGTTCTTATCGCGAGTTGACTTTCACTAAAACCAAGACATATCCACTCATCAGTCAGCCAGAATGAGACTGAATTGCCCAAGCCCCTGGGAACATGGACAGCTGGAACGAGATCTAGTTTTCTAGCCCTGGATATGAGCCTCAGAGGACACAGATCCCTCTAACAGCCTGGGCATCTTGGAACTTGCCAACATGCTTCTGTGTCGTCTCCTCTCTCTGAGGCCCAAACATTCCTCTTGTCCTAAAATAGGGTGTCAGTGTACCAACACCAAGCTCCTCACTAGGAGGAGGGCTCTTTACTCATCCAGAGAACTCAGTGGGGAACTTGGTGTTTTCCCCTGGAGAAGGAGATGAAGCGAAGAAACATTTCCCCCTTCACCTGGCTTCCTTCTAATGAGCCTTCATCTGAATAACCCTCCAGAATACCACTTCCCTGATGCCCCTGGATGGTTGTATACTCCGCTGTGGGTCCTTCCAGTCTCTAATCATAGCATTCAATTCTGTCTAATGTTTCTCTGCTAGATGCTCAGGCCCATGAGAAAAGAGACTTTGCTATCCAGTGCTTTACCCAAATCCTCAGCATTGAACTTGGTACATGGTGCCCATTAAAGACTTGTTAAATAAATGAATTTTTGTGAATTTTTAATTTACAGCTTAGATTTATACTTTATAGCCTCTAATGGAAATATTAATAACTAAGTATTTGGATGAGACTTCCTCTTAATTTTTAAGCTTGAAGGAATTTAGTAAGATGACTAAATCTATCTTAAAGATGTGGCTTATATTTGATTCTTCATTGTCAAGCATAATGATAAAAAATGGGTTTGAATTCAGTTAGCTCTTCAAAATAAAGAATTCATCACCTATATCTTGTGGTCATCTTAAATTTGTCAACCTCTTAAACTGACTTTAATGATCTTTTAATAAGTCTTTTTAAGTGTGTTTCAAAGACTATGTTCTATTGGACTTATCAAAGTTTTTGCAAAAGTTATTTAACATCTGATGTAAACATAAAGTGTATGCTTCATTCAACCCAAACCATCAACAATCAGCGTTTCAGTTCAGTTCAGTTCAGTTCAGTCACTCAGTCATGTCCGACTCTTTGCGACCCCATGAATTGCAGCACGCCAGGCCTCCCTGTTCATCATTGTCTCCCGGAGTTCACTCAGACTCATGTCCATCAAGTCCATGATGCCATCCAGCCATCTCATCCTCGGTCGTCCCCTTCTCCTCCTGCCCCCAATCCCTCCCAGCATCAGAGTCTTTTCTGATGAGTCAACTCTTCGCATGAGGTGGACTAAGTACTGGAGTTTCAGCTTTAGCATCATTCCTTCCAAAGAAATACCAGGGTTGATCTCCTTCAGAATGGACAGGTTGGACCTCCTTGCAGTCCAAGGGACTCTCAAGAGTCTTCTCCAACACCACAGTTCAAAAGCATCAATTCTTCAGCGCTCAGCCTTCTTCACAGTCCAACTCTCACATCCATACATGACCACAGGAAAAACCATAGCCTTGACTAGACGGACCTTAGTTGGCAAAGTAATGTCTCTGCTTTTGAATATGCCCTAGGTTGGTCATAACTTTTCTTCCAAGGAATAAGCGTCTTTTAATTTCATGGCTGCAGTCACCATCTGCAGTGATTTTGGAGCCCCCCAAAATGAAGTCTGACACTGTTACCACTGTTTCCCCATCTATTTCCCATAAAGTGATGGGACTGGATGCCGTGATCTTCGTTTTCTGAATGTTGAGCTTTAAGCCAACTTTTTCACTCTCCTCTTTCACTTTCATCAAGAGGCTTTTTAGTTCCTCTTCACTTTCTGCCATAATGGTGGTGTCATCTGCATATCTGAGGTTATTGATATTTCCCCCGGCAGTCTTGATTCCAGCTTGTGTTTCTTCCAGTCCAGCCTTTCTCATGATGTACTCTGCATATAAGTTAAATAAGCAGGGTGACAGTATACAGCCTTGACATACTCCTTTTCCTATTTGGAATCAGTCTGTTGTTCCATGTCCAATTCTAACTGCTGCTTCCTGACCTGCATACAGATTTCTCAAGAGGCAAGTCAGGTGGTCTCGTATTCCCATCTCTTTCAGAATTTTCCACAGTTTATTGTGATCCACACAGTCAAAGGCTTGGCATAGTCAATAAAGCAGAAATAGATGTTTTTCTGGAACTCTCTTGCTTTTTACATGATCCAGCAGATGTTGGCAACTTGATCTCTGGTTCCTCTGCCTTTTCTAAAACCAGCTTGAACATCAGGAAGTTCACGGTTCACGTATTGCTGAAGTCTGGCTTGGAGAATTTTGAGCATTACTTTACTAGCATGTGAGATGAGTGCAATTGTGTGGTAGTTTGAGCATTCTTTTGCATTTCCTTTCTTTGGAATTCGAATGAAAACTGACCTTTTCCAGTCCTGTGGCCACTGCTGAGTTTTCCAAATTTGTTGGCATATTGAGTGCAGCACTTTGACAGCATCATCTTTCAGGATTTGAAATAGCTCAACTGGAATTCCATCACCCCCACTAGCTTTGTTCATAGTGATGTTTTCTAAGGCCCACTTGACTTCACTTTCCAAGATGTCTGGCTCTAGATTAGTGATCACATCATCATGATTATCTGGGTCGTGAACATCTTTTTTGTACAGTTCTTCAGTGTATTCTTGCCACCTGTTCTTAATATCTTCTGCTTCTGTTAGGTCCATACCATTTCTGTCCTTTATCGAGCCCATCTTTGCATGAAATGTTCCCTTGGTATCTCTAATTTTCTTGAAGAGATCTCTAGTCTTTCCCATTCAGTTGTTTTCCTCTATTTCTTTGCATTGATCGCTGAAGAAGGCTTTCTTATCTCTTCTTGCTATTCTTTGGAACTCTGCATTCAGATGCTTATATCTTTCCTTTTCTCCTTTGCTTTTTGCCTCTCTTCTTTTCACAGCTATTTGTAAGGCCTCCTCAGATAGCCATTTTGCTTTTTTGCATTTCTTTTCCATGGGGATGGTCTTTATCCCTGTCTCCTGTACAATGTCACAAACCTCAGTCCATACTTCATCAGGCACTCTATCTATCAGATCTAGTCCCTTAAATCTATTTCTCACTTCCACTGTATAATCATAAGGGATTTGATTTAGGTCATACCTGAATGGTCTAGTGGTTTTCCCCACTTTTTCAATTTAAGTCTGAATTTGGTAATTAGTAGTTCATGATCTGCGGAGAAGGCAATGGCACCCCACTCCAGTACTCTTGCCTGGAGAATCCCAGGGATTGTGGAGCCTGGTAGGCTGCCGTCTATGGGGTCGCACAGAGTCGGACACGACTGAAGCGACTTAGCAGCAGCAGCAGCAGTTCATGATCTGAGCCACAGTCAGCTCCTGGTCTTGTTTTTGTTGACTGTATAGAGCTTCTCCATCTTTGGCTGCAAAGAATATAATCAATCTGATTTCGATGTTGACCATCTGGCGATGTCCATGTGTAGAGTCTTCTCTTGTGTTGTTGGAAGAGGGTGTTTGCTATGACCAGTGCATTTTCTTGGCAAAACTCTATTAGTCTTTGCCCTGCTTCATTCCACATTCCAAGGCCAAATTTGCCTGTTACTCCAGGTGTTTCTTGACTTCCTACTTTTGCATTCCAGTCCCCTATAGTGAAAAGGACATCTTTTTGGGGTGTTAGTTCTAAAAGGTCTTGTAGGTCTTCATAAAACCGTTCAACTTCAGCTTCTTCAGCATTACTGGTTGTGGCATGGACTTGGATAACTGTGATATTGAATGGTTTGCCTTGGAGATGAACAGAGATCATTCTGTCGTTTTTGAGATTGCATCCAAGTACTGCATTTCAGACTCTTCTGTTGACCATGATGGCTACTCCATTTCTTCTGAGGGATTCCTGCCCACAGCAGTATATATAATGATCATCTGAGTTAAATTCACCCATTCCAGTCCATTTTAGTTCGCTGATTCCTAGAATGTTGATGTTCACCCTTGCCATCTCTTGTTTGACCACTTCCAATTTGTCTTGATTCATGGACCTGACATTCCAGGTTCCTATGCAATATAGCTCTTTACAGCATCAGATCTTGCTTCTATCACCAGTCACATCCACAGCTGGGTATTGTTTTTGCTTTGGCTCCATCCCTTCATTCTTTCTGGAGTTATTTCTCCACTGATCTCCAGTAGCATATTGGGCACCTAATGACCTGGGGAGTTCCTCTTTTGGTATCCTATCATTTTGCCTTTTCATACTGTTCATGGGGTTCTCAAGGCAAGAATACTGAAGTGGCTTGCCATGCCCTTCTCCAGTGGACCATGCTCTGTCAGACCTCTCCACCATGACCCGCCCGTCTTGGTTTCAGTTACTAAAAAGGAAATCTGAAAGTCAGGATCCGTTTTTCATTATCATCAAAGAGTTTGTTTTTACTTTTAAACTATTGAGCTTGCAATCCCAACATTGAAAATAACGTTAAATTTAGCAGTGTGCCCTTGTATTGATGCCACATTTTTATTTATGATTTTTGAAATTCCCTAAACTAAAATCCTAAGTTGCCATTCCTCTGCAAGTGACTGAGGTGTAAAGTTTGCATCTCCGGTTACAGGCTTTGTTGTTGCAGAATCACCACAGGTGATGGAGGGCATCCCTTTGATCTGTCCAAGTCTCAGACACCAAGAGAGAAACATCTCAGTACTGGGTCTCATCCACTTTGACTTCCCCTTAACAAACTCGTTCTCACATTATATCCAGAGACAAATATTTTGAAAGTGAAGAACACAAGAGGTTGCTAAATATTAGCTTTCAAAGGCTTGGAGTCACATGATATTTGCTTGGGTTACCTCTTCTTCAAGCCTATATAAAGAATCGTGTTTACCCTTGCACACTCTTCAGGGCTGAGGCGCTGCTGGGTGAAGAAATATGCAGGAGAGAATGTAAACATGGTTAAGACTTGCTGGGTTCTGTGGGTGCAGAAATCTCTGCTTGCTTTAAGCAGACCAGAAAAACAGAAGGAGAGAAAGCAAAACATGTATGATGATGGAGGCAAAAACAAAAACTTACACAGAATTCAAGAGAGTAAAACAATAGAAACCTTACTGAGCCTGGATTTTCTGCAATGTCTGGGGTGATTGTTGTTTACAACAGACCTTAACATTTTCTACTGGTGCAAAATTGCTGAGAATTACCAAATCTACCTTAGTCTACAAGCATGAAATGACCAGTCTAGGAAAATCACATTTCCAGACTCTTTTAAGTAAGCGTTAGTTGCTCAGTCATGTCTGTGGGCTGTAGTCTGCCAGGCTCCTCTGTCCATGGGATTCTCCTGGGCAAGAATACTGCAGTGGGTAGCCATTCTCTTCTCCAGAGGATCTTTCTGACCTGGGACAGGTTTCCTGCACTGTAGACGGATTCTTTACTATCTGAGCCACCAGGAAAGTTTACTTAAGTAAACTCAAGAATAATTCATAAACTGTCAGCATTCTAAATTGGCCATTCAGCGGCTTTCCCTGAAAATGTTACTGGAAAAAGTTAAGCTTTGAGAGTTTTCAGTATTTGAATTACCCTGGATTATTCCATTTAACAAGTGTTTAAATGATGCTTATGAATTTTTACTTAACGTCTTTCTGAAACAGTATGTGCATTTTTCTGCCTTCCTCATGTATACCATTTGGAACATAAATTTAGTTTTTTTTTTTTACAATTTAAGTCTAAATTCACATTGTTCTATTGAAGGCAATGTAATAATAAGACGTTAACCGAGAGTTCGTGCTCAGAGATTTACCAGCTTGTGATAGTCCACAAGTAATGTAACTTTTCTGATCATCTGCTGCTTTCTTAGTAAAATGAGAAATGCATCTACTGGCTTGACCCTCTCCATGTCTGTGAGGGCAATGTGGTAAAGACTGTAAAAAGAATTTACAAATGAGAAAGTTCTCTAAGGATCAGGGGATATGGGGAGGAGCTATCAGATTGAAAACTTTATTCAAGACAAAACATGCAGCTACTTTTCATTGTTGGTTGCTTAGGTTCTGTTCCCTTGATAAAGTTTTGTTAATTTTGTTTATATTTTCAGAAACACCCATTTAAATTTTTTGGAAAATATTCAGTTCAGTTCAGAGGCTCAGTCATGTCTGACTCTTTGCAACCCCATGAATTGCAGCACACCAGGCCTCCCTGTCCATTACGAACTCCCGGAGTTCACTCAAACTCACGTCCATCGAGTCGGTGATGCCATCCAGCCATCTCATCCTCTGTTGTCCCCTTCTCCTCCTGCCCCTAATCCCTCCCAGCATCAGAGTATTTTCCAATGAGTCAACTCTTCGCATGAGGTGGCCAAAGTATTGGAGTTCCAGCTTTAGCATCAGTCCTTCCAAAGAACACCCAGGACTGATCTCCTTTAGAAGGGACTGGTTGGATCTCCTTGCAGGCCAAGGGACTCTCAAGAGTCTTCTCCAGCACCACATTTCAAAAGCAACAATTCTTCGGTACTCAGCTTTCTTCACAGTCCAACTCTCACATCCATACATGACTACTGGAAAAACCATAGCCTTGACTAAATGGACCTTTGTTGGCAAAGTAATGTCTCTGCTTTTGAATATGCTATCTAGGTTGGTCATAACTTTTCTTCCAAGGAGTAAGAGTCTTTTAATTTCATGGCTGCAATCACCATCTGCAGTGATTTTGGAGCCCCAAAAAATGAAGTCTGACATTGTTTCCACTGTTTCCCCATCTGTTTCCCATGAAGTGATGGGACCAGATGCCATGATCTTCGTTTTCTGAATGTTGAGCTTTAAGCCAACTTTTTCACTCTCCTCTTTCACTTTCATCAAGAGGCTTTTTAGCTCCTCTTCACTTTCTGCCATAAGGCTGGTGTCATCTGCAAATCTGATATTAGACGTGACTATTTTGTTATTTGGGCTTCCCTGGTGACTCAGACGGTAAAGAATCTGCCTGCTATGGAGGAGACCTTGGTTTGATCCCTGGGTCAGGAAGTACCCCTGAAGAAGGGAATGGCTATCTAGGACAGTATTCTTTGCTGGAGAATTCCATGGACAGAGGAGCCTGTTGGGCTACTCCATGGGGTCACAAAGAGTCAGACACACTAACACTTTCATTTTGTTATCACAGTATTTAAAACCTGCTCAACTGCTTCATGTATCATTATGCTTATCCTTTGCTAATAAATGTATTTGAATTTTCTTGCTTTATTATAATTTTTCAAAGAATCATTATTCTAATAAGAATAATAATTTCTTTAAGTCTCAAAAGAGCTCAATGAGGCAGATTCTCTTTTTAGGCCCACATTGAAGAATCTGGGCTGATTACACAGTACATTTGGTTTCATTCAATCACAATAATATTAAAAACATCTAAAAATAGGCATTCCCTCTTGGTTCACTCATTGCTGCTATTTTCTAAGTAACATTAATAAAATTTTATTTCAAGTGAATATTGTAAAGAAGTCCAGCATACCTACAGGGAAGTACAGGAAGTAGACACCTTAGTGAACACCTTGTTGTTTAGCCCTGTTCTAACCAGTAAGTCTCAACCTTCCTCTCCTGATAGTCATACCTGGAGTATTTTCATATGCATTGAATTATTGCTGGACTGTATAACAAGTACAATACTTTGGAAGGGATATTGTATGGCTTCCAAGGCTAGATTATAAAAGATATTGTCACTTCTGCCTTGGTCTCTTGGGAGAAGTCATAAGAAATCTAAAAAAAAAACACTTAATTTCAGAGTTTTGAGTAAAGTTCCCTGTGCTGTATGGCAGGTCCTTATTAGTTATCTATTTTATATATAGCAGTGTGTATGTGTCAATCCCAATCTCTCAGTTTATCCCCCAAAGAGTGGATATATGTGTATGTATATCTGATTCATTCTGCTATACACCTGAAACAAACAACATTGGAGATCAACTTTACTGCAATAAAAAAAAAAAATTAAGTAATCTTAAAAAAAAATGCTGCCTGTGAATGTGAAAATAAAAAATAAAAAGGATGTTTCATGTGATTATATTTTCAACTATTAGTATTCAGGAAACACATAGGACTGAAAACCATATTAAAGTATATCAAAAGATGCACTCAGTAAAATCTAGACTGTAGATAAGCCCACAGGACAAATGACCCAGTTTCTTCAACAAATTAAATTATAAATAAATTATAAGGGGGAGAAAAGAGAGAATTGCAGATTAAAATAGAATTTTGACAAATCATAATGTGTGAACCTTATTTAAATATCAAATGAAATACACTGCAAAAATTATAATATTATAAAATAGTTGGAAATTGGAACACACACTGAATGTGTTTTGATGATATTAAGGAGTTGCTTTTGAACTGTGGTGTTGGAGAAGACTCTTGAGAGTCCCTTGGACTGCAAAGAGAGCCAACCTGTCCATTCTAAAGGAGATCAGCCTTGGGTGTTCTTTGGAAGGAATGATGCTAAAGCTGAAACTCCAGTACTTTTGCCACCTCATGAGAAGAGTTGACTCACTGGAAAAGACTCTGATGCTGGGAGGGGTTGGGGGCAGGAGGAAAAGGGGACGACAGAGGATGAGATGGCTGGATGGCATCACCAACCTGATGGATATGAGTTTGAGTGAACTTCGGGAGTTGCTGATGGACAGGGAGGCCTGGCATGCTGCAGTTCATGGGGTTGCAAAGAGTCGGACACAACTGAGCGACTGAACTGAACATTAATTTTATTTTGAGTGTCATCATGCTGTAGAGATTTTTTTTGGCAAAATCCTTATCACCTGGGAAGGCTCCTACCTTTTAGAGATATATATTGAAAATTTGAGCTTCTCTAGTGGCACAGATGGTAAAGAATCCTTTTGCAATGCAGGAGACCTGGGTTTAATCCCTGGCTTGGGGAAATCCCTGGAGAAAGGAATGGCTACCCACTCCAGTATTCTTGCCTGGAGAATTCCTCAGACAAAGGAATTATGTAGCCTGGTGGGCTATAGTCCACAGGGTCACAAAGACTCAGATACAACTGAGTGACTAACACACACACACACACACACAGAATGAAAAATTTAAGAATTAAATTATATGATTTCTGATGTTTGCTCCAAAATTATATGGGGGAGATTGGACTGGGGAGTAGAGGTGAAGCAAGATTGACTATGAGTTTGTTGTTAATTGTTGAAGCTCGATTAGGTGTATAGGGATTCCTTAGGCCATATTCTTCTGCAAATGTTTAAAAGTTTCCGTAAATAAAAGCTAAATAAAACACAAGCTACAATGTGAAAAAAAAAGGTAAGAAATAAGAATAAATAAATAAATAAAAGGACACTCAGGCAGCCACTTGGGAGCAAATCTTTCTACCCCACTCAAGTCACCAGATGATTCCAAGCCACCACTTGTAAGTTTTTCAGCTAAGGCTCCAGACATTATACAGAAGCACACTACTTGCTGTGTCCCCTCTGAATCCCTGATGTACTGATACTGTGAGTTAATAAATTATTATTGTTGTTTTAAACTAACAAGATATGAAAGTGAAAGTCACTCAGTCATGTCCGAGTCTTTGTGACCTCATGGACTAAACAGTCCATGGAAATCTCCAGGCCAGAATACTGGAGTGGGTAGCCGATCCCTTCTCCAAGGGATCTTCCCAACCCAGTGACTGAACCCAGGTCTCCCACAATGCAAGCGGATTCTTTACCAACTGAGCTATCAGGGAAATGGAAGACATTATACAAAACCATCCTTGGAGGCAGCAACATACCCAATGCAGTTAATTAGCAGCCTGGCAGGAGAGGCCTGGAGAAAACCAGAGATTTTGTACAGAAAGGAAGGGATATTTATTAACAGTACTTGTCTTTTAAAAGTTTTTATACTTGTTTGGCAGAAGCCAACAAAATTATGTAAAGCAATTATTGTTCAATTAAAAGCAATGAAAAGCACAACATAAAAAAATCTATGTAGTTATAATATAAATGGAGATATATAACACTACCCCTGGGACTTACCTGGTGGTCCAGTGGTTAAGACTCTCCACTTCCACTGTGTGGGGCATGGGTTCGATCCCCGGTAGAGAAACTAAGATTCCGAGTGCTGTGCAGCACAGCCAATTTTTTTTTTCTTTTTAAAGAATACTATTCCTACCACAACTGAGCCCCTTTCATGTTCTCTCTTCATTTTACCCAAACATTGTCTAAATTTCTACTGTTAGTATTGCCAGCTTTTGAACTCCATTTTTTAAAATCCTGAAGTACATATTCTTTGTCCCCAGGATTTTTTTTCCTTGACCATTATATTTGTGAAATTCATTCACATTTTTGCAGCTGGATGTAGTTAATTTGTTTCCACAAATGTATAGTATGCACAGTCTATGTCAGTATTTATTCTATAGCTGATGGATATTTGAATTATTCCCAGTTTGGGGCTACAATGAATATCCATGCTATGAACTTCTTGGATATGTCTTTTGGCACACACATATTCTGAAGGGTTATACAACAGGACAGCTTTCACAGTAAGGAGAAATGGACAAGGAAATAAAGTCATCAGCTAAGAAAATATGGATGTTCACTAGAGGAAATGAAAGCCTCGGGTGACGGTGATTTCTCATTGGCTGAGCTGCGGCATTTTCCATTGGCTGGGCTTGTTGCTGAGTGAGAAGGAAGTCTTCCTCTCTCCTGCCAGGGTAGTAAAGCAGCTCCACTTTCTTTTGAGGAGTGTAAGGTACCTCTTTTCTAGCTGAGCTGCATAACTGACTTCTTCCTGTTGGAGTCATTGACATCTTCCTGTTGGCAGTAATTGACATGAACAGTAGGGTGTGAGAGTTCCCTCTGTAGGTCTTCCTGACTCCAGTTTTAGTTGTGTTATGTCACTTAGTCGTGTCCAAGTCTTTTTGACCCTATAGACTGTAGCCCACCAGGTTCCTCTGTCCATGGGATACTCCAGGCAAAAATACTGGAGTGGGTTGCCATTTCTTCCTCCAGGGGATCTTGCTGACCCGGGGACTGAACCCACCTCGCTTATGTCTCCAGCGTTGGCAGGCAGATTCTTGACCACTAGCGCCACCTGGTAAGCCTAATAATTTTTTTGTTTAGTTGTAGTTTCCTTTTATTAATTTCCACACCAGAATTACAATAAAAGCGAATCCTGAAGAAAACCACAGGCTAATCCCACATCCTACAGAAGATAATTGTGAAGAACATTATAAGAAATATATGCTACAGTGAAGTAAGGCTTATGCCAAGATGCAAAGATAGACCCTTAAAAAGGAAATCTATTACAATAATTAATAATTCTATAAAGTGGAAAAAAATCATAAACGTCTCAATAGATGTCAAGATGGTATTTTAATAAGAGCTGATGTCCATCCATGATTTAAAATAAAATCAATCATTTCTAAATAGAAATAAATGAATACTGCTTGGACATGTTAAAATATTACACGTAGTAAACCAAAGCCAGCTTTATGCTCAATTACGAAAAAACAGAAATATTTCTACTAAAGACAGAAACAAGGTCACGATGTCATCTATTACTATTGGTAAATTGTAGGGTTACAATTTGAACACAAACTCTAAGTCTTTTGGGGATGATGACCTCCAAGAATCCAATCAACAAATCAATCAATTTATCAAATTATATCATTATGTGAAAAGTGGATTACAAACCAGTATCATCCATGTTGGTAAAACAAACTATGAGTACTTAGATTTGCAGATTTATCTCCTGCTGCTGCTAAGTCGCTTCAGTTGTCTCCGACTCTGTGCGACCCCATAGACGGCAGCCCACCAGGCTCCCTGTCCCTGGGATTCTCCAGGCAAGAACACTGGAGTGGGTTGCCATTGCCTTCTCCAATGCATGAAAGTGAGAAGTGAAAGTGAAGTCGCTTAGTCGTGTTCGACTCTTAGCAACCCCATGGACTGCAGCCTACCAGGCTCCTCCACCCACGGGATTTTCCAGGCAAGAGTACTGGAGTGGGGTGCCATTGCCTTCTCCGATTTATCTCCTACTTATATGTATTAAAGTCTCATAAGAAAGTCTGTAAAGCATATTCAACCCTGACACCATGACAGGAAAGGGGAGCACTGTAAGAGCAAACTGATTTTTTATGGCTTAGAAAGTGTCCATATAGTGTTTGAGGTCCCCCACTTCCTGCCCCCAAAGGGCAAATATTACTTTCCCATAATGAGAAAAAATAACAAATTTCCAATAGATACAAAAATTAGATGAGTCACTTAGAAATATTATGGCAATCATTATTTATGAAAATATTTCTATGGCACAAGTAGAAGAATGATTTCCTGCCAATAAAGCCAAAGAAAACAATCTAAGGCAGTAGATTTAGTACTATCTAAACGTTCAAATAGCGAATACTTCTTTGGGGATGCTCTTTGAAGAAAATAACTCTTTCATAAAAACCTGCATTCTTTTTTAGTGACAAGTGTTCTGGAGATTAAAGAATTTGCTTCCCAGTGCAGGAGATGCAGGTTCAATCCCTGGGTCAGGAAGATCCCCTGAAGAAGGGAATCGCTTCCCACTCCAGTATTCTTGCCTGGAGAATTCCATGGACAGAGGAGCCCATGGGGTTGCAAAGAGTCGGGCACAACTGAGGGACCAACACTTTCATTTTCAAGGGGCGAAACCCAGAGTGAAATTGTGTGGTGGTCCTGGCCCCCAGCATCCCTTTCGGGCCCCTTCTAGCCTCCCTCCTGCCCTTCCTAACTCTTCCAGGAACACATGAGCTGCTGGCTGACAGGCAACCGCTACACTGGGCTCACAGCTGTCACTTGTTTACAGTAGGTCCCCTACATAGTAACCCTCAAGTTTCGAACTTTCAAAGATGCGAATGTGCATTCCATCAACGTCAAGCATGAGTGACACTGCAGCTTGCCCTCCATCTCCTGTTGCTGACAACCCTGCAGCTCCACCATCTCCCACCTCCGCTCCCTCCTCCATCAGGAACTCTTGTCTGTTCACTTGATGCCAGCCCCTGCATGCCAGCTGTTGTGTCATGCTACTGTACTTTTCAAGGCACTGCACTCTAAGATTAAAAATGGTTTCTCTATTTTTGTGTTTGTTTTTTATATATTATTTGTGTGAAAAGTATTATAAACCTATTACATACAGTACAGTACTACATGGCCAACTGTGTTATTTGGGTGCCTAGACCAGTCCATCCTAAAGGAAATCAGTCCTGAATATTCACTGGAAGGACTGATGTTGAAGCTGAAACTCCAATACTTTGGCCACCTGATGCGAAGAGCTGACTCATTTGAAAAGACCCTGATGCTGGGAAAGACTGAAGACAAGAGGAGAAGGGGACTACAGAGGATGTCCCACGCGATGGACATGAGTTTGAGTAAACTCTGGGAGTTGGTGATGGACAGGGAGGCCTGGTGTGCTGTAGTCCATGGAGTCGCAAAGAGTCGGACACAACTGAGCGACTGAACTGAACTGAGACTATCTCTGTTGGCCTTAACAACAAAATGGACTTTTGAACATTCTCTTGGAACTGAACTCATGTATAGGGGACTTACTGGAAATTATTTGAATTACTTGTCAATACTGGAGAACTGAGAGACTTCACATAAAAATGTCCAGGTCTTCTTGAATACCTGGGGACTCTGGTAGACCTGATTTCAGAGTCCTCCAACTCCTGGGGTCCTTGGTGCCCTGCGTGTAGCGTTCCCTAGGGGAAGGGATTTGACCACATCTTGTGCCTTACAAACCCTTCAAAACCTTTAAACTCTGCTTCTGGCATTCATCTTACACCACTAATGATTGATAAAGATATATGAAAAAGTCAAGCTATAAAGAGTTTCTGCCTACATTTCAGATATCAACCGTCAAATCTTTTTCCTATTTACTGTTTTACCAAAACTAATGCAAATAACAGTGGTGAAACCTCTTGAATAATCATCTTTAGCATCCTGAGAAGATAAAGAGGTACTATTTATACAGATACTACTCTTTTCAATCTTGAAAATGGTCCAAGTATGACTTCCGGGCTTTAGTAACGCAGAACACTGTGTAATGCTGCCACCTTGCGGCTACAGCTATGAACTGGCCCAACATCATTTCCCTAGGTAATGTTGCCATCTGCTGGGCTCTCCTGAGATTTCAGGACATGTGAAAAGAGTTCTCAGGGCCAGAATACAAATGAAAATGAAGTGAAGTCGCTCAGTCGCCGACTCTTTGAGACCCCATGGACTGTAGCCCACCAGGCTCCTCCGACCATGGGATTCTCCAGGCAAGAATACTGGAGTGGGTTGCCATTTCCTTCTCCAGGGAATACAAATGAACTATCCATCAAATTGTGGATGTGTGACTGCTCACACTGCTTAATCATCTGTAGATATCTGCTGCATGGCCAGTTTAATATCTGTGATGTCATGGAATCTTGGCGCTAGAAACAGATGCAAATTTTTACCTAGGAAGCGAGGCACCAGATTTCTTTGAGAATAAGAGAAGACATTCGTGAATCTGAGAAACATTTTCTTCTGGACGCTTAAGAAACAACTGAGGAGCTTATTAGAAATCTGGGTCTTGGGTCCTAACTCAGAAATACTTGGAAACTGTATTTATGAGAGCTCCTAGGTGACCCTGACTCATGAACTCCGAGGTGACAAGTCAGCCAGAATTGCACTCATGCATTCATTCCAGCGTTCTTGCATGTTTGGGTACAGTGTGCTGAGTTAGGTTTGATTAAAGAACCCTCTATGTTTCAGGATGAACACTATTAAAAGGTGAACTACAAGCAGGCAGTTGGAATAAATGAAGCAATCTAGTTCCTGCAAGAATGCCCAAATTATAGCAGAAAGAAGGCGTAGGGATTCCCCATAAGTTTTCTCCAGCGAGGAGAGAGTGGCTTTCCAGGGAGGTATATAAAGATCCAGGCAGGGGCCAGGAGACCTGTGAGAATGGAAGTAAAATATCATTCTAGGTAAAGAAAATGCTTGCACAGAGGGGCAGCGGTTTGCAGATACACATTATCACTGAGAATGGATAAGGACTCATTTATTCCTGAGCCATGATGTTTTTAATGATGGGGGCTTCCCTAGTAGCTCATTTAGAAAAAAATCTGCCTGCGGTGCAGGAGACCCAGGTTTGATCCCTGGGTCGGGAAGATCCCCTGGAGAAGGAGCAACCCACTCCAGTATTCTTGCTTGCCTGGAAAATCCTATGGGCAGAGGAGCCTGGAGGGCTATATTCCATGGGGTTGCAAGAGTCAGACACAACTAAACCACCACCAAGAATTAAAAACTGCCCATGTAACTAACATCCACATTAAAAAATAATAATAATAACTGTAGATCGTGCAAACAAATAGACATTTAGTCATGTAGATGAGTTACAGGGGGCCACAGGCCATTTGCACAGGGAGGGAGAGAATCTGACTTGTGGAGAGAGTATATGGGCAGAGGGTGAATGTAGATTAGACAAGGTGACTGTAGGAGAAAAGAGGGGAGGCAGAAATGCTGCTAAGGGAGAGATCAGCCTATGGGTGGTGGGCCTGACAGTGGGATTGGAAGGAGGGGAAGAGATGGACATTCCCAAGCTGGACAAGTAGGAGTGTGAGTGGCTGGATGAGAAGGTTAGGCAGAGGGAGAAAACCAAGGTAATTCCATGAGTTATTTCTCCCCACTCCTCCCCAATACAGCTGAGCACCTGAATAAGGAAGGTACCACTTCCCCAAAGAAGAAAATAAAGGGAAGTGAGCTGACGCCCAGTTCAGAGAGAAATATCGTTTTAAGGAAAGAGGATCTACACTCGGAGTGCAGACTCTCTGGGTTCAAAACCTTGCTTCATCTTTTATTTTGTGTACTTGGGTGACTTTCTTAACCTCGCTGTGCTTTAGTTTCCTCATCTATAGACAGGATCATAATAGCACCCACCTCAAAAGTTGTTGAACTAAGTAGAGTAATCTGGCATAGAGTTGTTATCTCAGGGAGAGGGAAGACAGCAGGGCTGGTACTGACTGCCCGTGAGACTTTGAGCAATTATAGGTCTAGAATCGGAGAAGGCAGTGGCACCCCACTCCAGCACTCTTGCCTGGAAAATCCCATGGATGGAGGAGCCTGATGGGCTGCAGTCCACGGGGTCGCGAAGAGTCGGACACGACTGAACGACTTCACTTTCACTTTTCATGTTCATGCACTGGAGAAGGAAATGGCAACCCATCCCAGTGTTCTTGCCTAGAGAATCCCAGGGACAGAGGAGCCTGGTGGGCTGCTGTCTGTGGGGTCGCACAGAGTCGGACACGAATGAAGCGACTTAGCAGCAGCAGCAGCAAGTGTACACCAAAGCGACTGAGTCGTATACATATAATTTTTTGAGGTTCTCTTCCATTATAGGTTATAACAAGATATCAACTAAAGATGATGGAAGAGACCAAAAGAAATGTTAAGAAGATCTCTTATGTTAATTAACTAAATTGGAGGATAATTACTTTACAATATTGAGGTGGATTCCGACAAACATCAACATGAATCAGCCACGGGTGCACATGTATCCCCACATCCTGAACCCCCTCTCATCTCCCTCCCCATCCCTCTGGGCTGTCCTTAGAGCACTAGCTTTGAGTGCCCTGCTTCATGCATCGAACTTGCACCAGTCATCTATTTCACAAATGGTAATAATGTACATGTTTCAATGCTATTCTCTTAAATCATCCGTCCCTGGAAGATCTTTTAAGAATTCAAGAGTTTCAGCCAGTTTGAGAGTTGTTTGTCCAATAAATCCTACTCCTCAAGTCTTTCTTGTTCTCAAAACAGGTTCAAGAATCTTCACATCTCGGAGAATGAAGCCAGAGGAAATCCATGAATGATTTAGTCTTTTCTGCTGACACCAACCACCTTGTCATCATATTTGGTGTCCCATACTTGAAAATACAACAAGGAGCTCATATCTGTTTCTTTCACTAAGTAAAATCTTCCCTATTATATTTCCTTGCTAGGCATTGCTACCATTTCCTTAATGGGTCAGTTGACTACTATATAGTTCTTAGTTTCCTGGTAGATTGCCCTTCTCTGCTTCACCCCAAGTCACATTTCTTCAAGGAGTGACCAAGGAAAAATACATGCATTCAAAGATAACATGACATCTTCATGATAAAACCCTAGCCCTCCAGCAGAAGCCTTCCCAGCTCTTTCAGAACATAAGATTTAATCAACTAAACAACCATTTTACCTAGCAATAATATTTATTCCTGCAAAAGGAATTAGCAGAACCCAACCCATCCAAGGGCAAAGGAGAAACTCCAACAAGATGGTAGGAGGGGCAAAATCACGTTTAGAATCAAACCCCATACCCACCAGAGATGCACATGGGGCTCAAACAAAACCTGGAGCCCACCAAGAGACCCCACAGAGCCTGAGCCAGACCTGCCTTTGAGTGTCTGAGTGTCTCCTGGGGGAGGTACAGGTCAGCAGTGGCCTGCCACAGGGGCAGGGGCTCTGGGTGCAGCCGACCTGAGTATGGCATAAGCCCTCTTGGAGGAGGTCACCGTTAACCCCACCATAGAGCCACCGGAACGTACATAGGACTGGGGAAACAGACTCTTGGAAGGCAAAAACAAAACCTTGTGTGCACCAGGGCCCAGAAGAAAGGAGCAGTGATCCCACAAGAGACTGACCCAGACTTGCCTGTGAGTGTCCAGGAGTCTCTGGTGGAGGCGTGGGTCAGCAGTAGCCTGCTGCAGGGCCTGGGGCTGCACTGGACCTTTTGAAGGAGGTCACAATTATCTTCATTACTCAAGTCAAACAATAGGGAGGGAACACAGCCCAGTCTATCAACAGAAAATTGGATTAAAAATTTACTGAGCATGGCCCTGCCCATCAGAACAAGACCCAGTTTCCCCCTCAGTCTCTCCAATCAGGAAGCTTCCATAAGCATCTTATCCTTATCCATCAGAGGGCAGACAGATGAAAACCAAAATTAATCAAATTGATCACATGAGCCTCAGCCTAGTGTAATTCAGTGAAACTATGAGCCATGCCGTGTAGGGCTACTCAAGACAGGTCATGGTGGAGAGTTCTGACAAAATGTGGTCCACTGGAGAAGGGAATGGCAAACCACTTCAGTATTCTTGCCTTGAGAACCTCATGAACAGTATGAAAAGGCAAAAACATAGGACACTGAAAGATGAACTCCCCAGGTCAGTAGGTGCCCCATATGCTACTGGAGAACAGTAGAGAAATAACTCCAGAAAGAATGAAGAGATGGAGTCAAAGCAAAAACAACACCCAGCTGTGGATGTGGCTAGTGATGGAAGTAAAGTCTGATGCTGGAAAGAGCAGTATTGCGTAGGAACCTGAAATGAGATGCATGAATCAAGGTAAATTGGAAGTGGTCAAGGAGATGGCAAGACTGAACATTAACATTTTAGGAATCAGTGAACTAAAATGGACTGGAATGGGTGAATTTAACTCAGATGACCATTATATCTACTACTGTGGGCAAGAATCCCTTAGAAGAAATAGAGTAGCCATCATAGTCAATAAAAGAGTCTGAAATGCAGTACTTGGATGCAATCTCAAAAGTGACAGAATGATCTCTGTTCATTTCCAAGGCAATCCATTCGGTTTCATGGTAATCCAAGTCTATGCCCCAACCAGTAATGTGGCAAAAGCTGAAGTTACAGTTCTATAAAGACCTACAAGACCTTCTAGAACTAACACATCATAGGGGACTGGAATGCAAAAGTAGGAAGTCAAGAGATACCTGGAGTAACAGGAAAATTTGGCCTTGGAGTACAAAAGAAGCAGGGCACAGGCTAACAGAGAACATACTGATCATAGCAAACACCCTCTTCCAACAACACAAGAGAAGACTCTACACATGGACATCATCAGAAGATCAATACTGAAATCAGATTGATTATATTCTTTGCAGCCAAGGATGGAAAAGCTCTACACACTGAGCAAAAACAAGACAAGGAGCTGGCTGTGGCTCAGATCATGAACTCCTTATTGCCAAATTCAGACTTAAATGGAAGAAAGTGGGGAAAACCACTAGACCATTCATGTATGACCTAAATCAAATCCCTTACAATTATACAGTGGAGGTGACAAACAGATTCAAGGGATTAGATCTAATGGAGTGCTCGAAGAACTATGGATGGAGGTTCATGACACTGTACAGGAGACAGGCAGCAAGAACATCCCCAAGAAAAAGAAATTCAAAAAAGCAAAATGGCTCTCTGAGAAGGCCTTACAAGCAGCTGTGAAAAGAAGAGAAGTGAAAAACAAAGGAGAAAAGGAAAGAAATACCCATTAGAATGCAGAGTTCCAAAGAATAGCAAGGAGAGATACGGAAACCTTCTTCAGTGATCAATGTAAAGAAATAGAGGAAAGCAATAGAATGGGAAAGACTAGAGATCTCTTCAAGAAAATTAGAGATACCAAGGGAACATTTCATTTAAAGATGGGCTCAATAAAGGACAGAAATGGTATGAACATAACAGAAGCAGAGGATATTGAGAAGAGGAGGCAACAACACACAGAACTGTACAAAAAAGATGTTCACGACCCAGATAATCATGATGGTGTGATCACTCACCTAGAGCCAGACATCCTGGAATGTGAAGTCAAGTGGGCCTTAGGAAGCATCACTATGAACAAAGCTAGTGGAGGTGATGGAATTCCAGTTGAGCTATTTTGAATACTAAAAGATGATGCTTTGAAAGTGCTGCCCTCAATATGCCAGCAAATTTGGAAGACTCAGCAGTGGCCACAGGACTGAAAAAGGTCAGTTTTCATTCCAATCCCAAAGAAAGGGAATGCCAAAGAATGCTCAAACTACCACACAATTGCACTCATCTCACACACTAGCAAAGTAATGCTCAAAATTCTCCAAGTGAGGCTTCAGCAGTTCGTGAACCAAGATGTTAAAGCTAGATTTAGAAAAGGTAGAGGAATCAGAGATCAAATTGCCACCATCTATCCACTGGCTCATTGAGAAAGCAAAAGAGTTCCAGAAAAACATCTACTTCAGCTTTATTGACTACACCAAAGACTTTGACTGTGTAGATCACAACAAACTGTGGAAAATTCTTCGAGAGATAAGAATATCAGACCACCTAACCTGCTTCTTGAGAAATCTGTATGAGGTCAGGAAGCAACAGTTAGAACTGGACATGAAACAACAGACTGGTTCCAAATCGAGAAAGAAGTATGCAAGGCTGTATATTGTCAACCTGTTTATTTAACTTATATGCAGAGTTCAACATCAGAAATGCTGGGCTGGATGAAGCCCAAGCTGGAATCAAGATTTCTGGGAGAAATATCAATAACGTGAGGTATGCAGATGACACCACTCTTATGGCAGAAAGTGAAGAAGAACTAAAGTGCCTCTTGATGAAAGTAAAAGAGGAGAGTGAAAAAGCTGGCTTAAAACTCAACATTCAGGAAATGAAGATCATGGCATCTGGTCCCATCACTTCATGGCAAATAGATGGAGAAACAGTGGAAACAGTGGCAGATTTTATTTTTTTGTGCTCCAAAATCACTGAAGATGGTGACTGCAGCCATGAAATTAAAAGATGCTTGCTCCTTGGAAGTAAAGCTATGACCAACCTAGACAGCATATTAAAAAGCAGAGGCATTACTTTGCCAACAAAGGTCCATCTAGTCAAGCTATGGCTTTTCCAATAGTAATGTATGAATGTGAGAGTTGGACTATAAAGAAAGCTGAGCGCCAAAGAATTGATGCTTTTGAACTGTGGTGTTGGAGAAGACTCTTGAGAGTCCCCTGGACTGCAAGGAGATCCAACCAGTCCATCCTAAAAGAAATCAGTCCTGAATATTCATTGGATATTCAGCTAAAGCTGAAACTCCAATACTTTGTCCACCTGATGTGAAGAGCCGACTCATTGGAAAAGATCCTGATGCTGGGAAAGATTGAAGGTGGGAGGTGAAGGGGATGACAGAGGATGAGAGGGTTGGATGGCATCACCAACTCGATGGACATGGGTTTGAGTAAGCTCTGGGAGTTGGTGATGGACAGGGAGGCCTGGCGTGCTGCAGTCCATGGTATCGCAAAGAGTCCGACATGACTGAGCAACTGAACTGAACGGAACTGTTCCTTCTGTCTGGAACCTCACTCCCTCTATCTTTGCCTGTAGAAAATTGTTGCAACCAGTTGGGTACATCTCAAATGTCAATTTCTACATTAAGTCTTTGGAGACACTCAGAACCAGTCAAATCTTCTCTGTTGAGTCCCTGTATCACTTACTTGTAAACGTCCATTACAATTCTTATCGCTATTTGTGTCTATGTCTTCTTTCTATTTATGAACAGGGTTTCATTTTCAAAGAAGAATGAGACAGAGCTGGGGTATTATCAGTTTTCAGGCTGACTGCCAAGTGCTTCCCAAGTTCACCTCCCACTCCTGCACACTCAGCTATATCCACATTCTAGAAACTGGTCCTCAGGGTCACAGGCCTGAGAACTCAATTTAGGGAGGCTCATATTAATTTCATCAAATTTTTAAAAGTACTCAGAATGGAAACTTACTCATTTACAATAACTAATATTTGGCATGCTCAGATATCGGTATAGTAAGGAGTCTACAAGAATTAAGGGGAGGGATGGAAGGTGTTAGTTATATGAACAAAAATAATTACTAGCATCAGCCTTCTTGTTGCTGTTGTTCAGTCAATCAGTCATGTCCAACTCTTTGCAACTCCATGGACTTTGCAGCACGCCAGGCCTCCCTGTCCTTCACTATCTCCTGTAGTTGGCTCGCACTCATGTCCACTGAGTCAATGGTGCCACACAACCATTTTATCTTCTGTTGCTCCCTCCGCCTTCTGCCCTCAATCTTTCCCAGCATCAGGGCCTTTTTCAATGAGTTGGCTCATCATATCAGGGAATTCCAGAAAAACACCTACTTCTGCTGCATTGACTATGCTAAAGACTTTGATTGTGTGAATCAACAAACTGTGGAAAATTTCTAAAGAGATGGGAATACCAGACCACCTTATCTGCCTCCTGAGAAACCTGTATGTAGGTCAAAAGCAACTGTCAGAACTGGATATGGAATAGTGAACTGGTTCAAAATTGGGAAAGGAGTACGTCAAGGCTGTTTATTGTCACCCTGCTTGTTAAACTTAAATTCAGAGTACATCATGTGAAAAGCCAAGCCGGATGAAGCTCAAGCTGGAATCAAGATTGCAGAGAGAAATATCAATAACCTCAGATATGCAGATGACACCACCCTTATGGCAGAAAGTGAAGAGGAACTAAAGAGCCTCTTGATGAAGGTGAAAGAGGAAAGTGAGAAGGGGGTTTAAAACTCAGTATCAGCCTATGCTACTCAAATTGACCCACCTCCATCAAAAGGTTTTGTCTGTCAGAGGCAAAGGAGATGAAGTCTAAGGGCAGAGTTAGGGAATCAGTGTCATCTACTTCTGCATTTGTGCTGAATTTGTGCATCTTCTTTCTGTCCAAGCATTCTTTCTGCAAACAGACGATAATGCAATTGATTACAGCTGCAATTTCTGTTTTATAATCTTTCCTGTTTTCTACCATATCATACTGAGACAGTATCAAATTTTCTCAGACTCATCAGCCTCTTGATAACTGACCATCTCTTGGATTTCTTCCATAGTTCATGTGAACCCCACCCCACTGTATGAGGCTTTTACTAGTGTAACTCTCCTTCGGAGCCCTAAGGTATGGTCCTCACACTGTACATTTCCCTAAGACAAAACAGCATCTGGCTCCTTTCTAGGTTCACACCACAGTGCCTGACTCAGAGTAAGTTCTCAATAAATATTTTAATTTACTTGAGTGGGTCCATTCAATTGTTTATTTCACTCATGAGGTTAAGATTGCATGAATTTGAGGAATGCCCCTACCACTATTAAGTTGGTGCCGTGCTAAATGACAATGAAAAAGAGCAGGATGGCATGGTCCTTTCCCCCATGTCTTCAGTCTTCCTTTTGTCTGTAGAGAAACTTTGGTCAAAGAATATGTTTAATCAGAGAAGTGAGAAATTGCAGAAGCAAAGAAAAACAAACAGGACCAAATAACAATAGTTAAGTCATCAAACAAATTCAAGGACCTCTCGTTTCTCTTCAAAGGCTATAGATAATATTCTGAGCCATATACTTTGAGCTGTTTTGAAGATACTTAAACCCACCAGGTGGAAGGAGTTAAACACACAATCACCAGACTGTAGCCATGACATGAGCTGCCACAATTCCAAGAACTGGAACAAACTGACCCTGGAACTGAAGACTAACTGTACTTGAAACAATCAAGAGGCGGCCGATTCATGTTGATGTGTGGCAAAAAACCATCACAACATTGTAAAGTAATTATCCTCAATAAATTAATTTAAAAAAACAGATCAAATAACTGCATGAGATTTCAAGATATCTGTCAGAGCAGCTGTTTCTGTACAGTCCTTTCCCTCAGCCTACAAAAGCTGTGATTGTTGGTGGGGTGGGGGGAATAGGCATTTTGACAGGAGTCCATTTCTGCCCACCTCCCATGCCATCCCAGTTGCCAACCTCAAAAATAAACCAAACTTTCCTTTCCACCAACCTTGCTTCTCTATTAGATTTTGAGCGGTGAACAGCCAGACCCCACTTTTGGTAACAATAAGTTTGTCATTTAGTTTGCTATCTCAAAAAATAAAGACAACTACTAATGTTTTCAAATGAGGGAAGAAATCACAATAATTGTGGTGGGGAGGTTATTATGGAATCAGTCATTTTAAGACAATCGTTCCCAAAGTGTGGTCTCTATGATAGTACAACAGTATCACCTAGGAACTTTCTAGAAATGTACCTTAAGCCCCTCCTCAGATCTATTGAATCAGGAACTCTAGGCGCAGAGCTCAGCAGGCTGTGTTTTAACAAGCCCTTCAAGCATTTTGGACGCACATTCACCTTGGAGGGCCATGGTCCTCACTTTTTCAAGACCTCACACATGATTTCAGTGGCTCTCACTGAAGAGAGATAAGCAGCCACCTTAAGTCTCCTGCACACTGAGCCTGAGAGTGTATCAGATGAAAGTAACCTTCCACACAGCAGTCCCTGTGACGTGCCAGTCAGTTGGTGTGTATCTAGTACCATGCTGTACACAGAAAAGTGTGTCAGTCGCTCAAGTCATGTCCGACTCTTTGCAACCCCATGGACTGTAGCTCACCAGGCTTTTCGCCAGTTAAAAATCCATCCTAGTCATTATAACATCAGAAAAGAGGAGAAAAGGCAAAATACCACCAAAGTTTCATGGAGATGTCAGTTATCCCAGGGATGGAGAAGAGAGTCCATCTGCAGTCAGGCCTATTCAAGACAATTAAGAAAACAGTCTCCAGGCATCGGACTCTGAGGAGCCTTGCTGGATGGCAGCTCATCCCAGCAGCAAGGGGATGGTGCAGGCTCTGTAAGGTGTACCTACAAGGAATGCGGGCAAATGGCTCTGCCTTGAACGTGCGCAACGCGGGAAGGATCAGAGTTCTATATCCTGGCTATGTCCCTGCCATGTTTCTCAGATGCCCTCTGCTACCTCTTTGAGTGACATACCACAGGCATCTGTGGTTAGAAGTAGCAAAAAGAATAACTTCTGAGTCAAATGCAGTCAAGGGAACTTTGCTCTATTTCTGGTGTGAATGGACAATTACTGCTTGCCCAAAATAGCCTTGTTTAAATGCTGCCCTTGTGCAGTTATGATAGTCTCCCTTTTCCTTTCAAAAGTACCCCAGTTTTGACAATAAACTATGTGGTCACTGTAACTATTACTCAAGTGTTCTTTTTTCTCCTCCTCTTTCTTCTTCTTCTCTCTCTCTCCTCTCTCTTTTCTTTCCCTCTCCTTCCAACTCTCCTTCTCTCTTCATATTTCCTGCCATCACTAAAGACATTTAATATCTGTCTTCACATGTTCTTGAAACCTAGCTTCTAAGAGACACTGGAGCAATCCACAATTGATCACAACACTGCTAGGGGTCATTCTTATGAATGATGCCACTGGAATTGTGCCCATCACAATCTATAGAGACACATGCGGTGCCCAGCTTAAAGGAGTCTCTGGGATGAGATCTTAAATTCCAGCTTGTGTTCATCTGTCCAGTCCCCAAACCTTTAAATGACTTGCTTTCCGCAAGCTGAAAGGCTGTATAAGGACCCGATCTTAGAAGTGAAATTTTACCTGGAAAATGAATCAGGAACATGCCCCATATCCATTCCTCCACTGCTCCTCAGACTCGATTGGTTTCAGTACTCAAGTTTTTGATTTCTAGCCCTTTAAAGACCGTGCTGACCTATGACATCTCCACCCTCTGAAAGATACAATCTCTGTCTCTCTCCTCCTTGCTCCATGTTCCAGTCTGCATGCTCTATGCATATCCAAGTGGTCTCCTAGAAAAGAAATGGAATCTAGAACACCATGAATTTAGGGAAACAACTAATCCAGAGACCATTCTCTGCCTGCAGGGGATCAAGTAAGCCCATATATCATGATCTTGGAAAGGCTGACATAACTTAATTTCTGTTTAATTTCGATCTATAGCTTAGGATCCTTTAGAAAGCCCTGGAACATACACAGCTACTGGTCAGATAGCAGACAGAGATACTCCAGGAACAATCAGCCTCTGCAACACTTACAGCACAGGACCGCCAAATATGCAAAGTGGTTCTGTGGAAATGAGGGTTATGAAATCTGGGGAGACCACCTAAGAATGCACTTCTGAAGAGTACAGCTTATCAACACCCAACCCAGTAGAGTCTTAAAGTCCCATCCTTAGGGTCTTAGAGTCCCATCCTTAGAGTCTTAGAGTCCCATCCTTAGGGTCTTAGAGTCCCATCCTTAGAGTCTTAGAGTCCCATCCTTAGAGTC
>NW_024070200.1:56010815-56183365 GCF_014754425.2 Oryx dammah
GTCTTAGAGTCCCATCCTTAGAGTCTTAGAGTCCCATCCTTAGAGTCTTAGAGTGCACACTTAGGATACGCAATGCACTGTGGTCAGGATGAACTTTCCTAGATGCCTTGACCATAGCAAATGTCTGCACTGATTTACCCAAGTCCCACACTGGGACCACCTCTTCCTTATCACAGGGGCATTTACCTATTTCCCACTGTGCTTGTGTACTAAGTCTCTTCAGTCATGTCCAACTCTTGTGACCCCATGAAATGTAGCCCGTCAGGCTCCTCTGTCCATGGGATTCTCCAGGCAAGAATACTAGAGTGGGTTTCCAGTCTCTTCTTCAGGGGATCTTCCCGGCCCAGTATCAAACCCATGCTTACTGCAGCTCCTGCATTGCAGACAGATTCTTTACCCCTTGAGCCACAAGTGGAAAGAATCCACCTGCCAATGCAGGAGACACAAGAGACATGGGTTCAATCCCTGGGATGGGAAGATCCCTGGAGGAGGGCATGGTAACCCACCCCAGTATTTCTTGCATGGAAAATTCCACAGGCACAGGAGCCTGGTGGGCTACGATCCATGAGGGCATGAAGAGACAACACGAATAAGCAACTGAACACACACACAGAGGACAGGAGGACCATGCATTTCTAAAAGGACATGCCCTTCTACTTTCATTCTTCTTAACTTGAACTTACCGGACATGGAATCAACTCATCCATGCCACTCTCACCAACCTCACTGGAAATTCTTCTGCCCAGATCACCTTCTGGTGAGTCAAAGGATAATCTTCCATTTATACCACACATTTTTGTTTTGTTTTGTTCACTTTTATTTCTTCCATTAAAAAAATTACATTTGTACTGTATTTCCATACATAGAACCACATGTGTTTTTACACACGTATAGATCAGTATGTATCAGTCTATACTAGAGAGAAGACGCAGAACAATTCTAATATCCCAGAGAATTCTCTCACTCTGCCCCGCTGTATTCAGACTCTCCCCACTCTACCTCCAATCCATTGACAGTGGTATTCCAGGGTGGCAATACCATTTAGCATTTCTATCAGCAGCACTTTAGAGTTCCTGTCGCTCTGCCTTCTCATCAACACTTTCACCACAACTCATTTTTTGCCAGCATTTGACAATGCAGATTCTGAAATATTACCAGCACCCCAAATCCCTGCTAAGCGCATCTTCCTTTTTTAAAAAATAATTATTATGTATTCATTTGGACTTCCTGATAGCTCAGTTGATAAAGAATCTGCCTGCAATGCAGGAGACCCCTGTTCCTTTCCTGGATTGGGAAGATCTGCTGGAGAAGGGATAGACTACCCATTCCAGTATTCTTGGGTTTCCCTGGTGGCTCAGCTGGTAAAGAATCCACCTGCAATGTGGGAGACCTTGGTTCAGTCCCTAGGTTGGGAAGATCCCCTGGAGACGGGAAAGGGGACCCACTGGACCCACTCCAGTATTCTGGCCTGGAGAATTCCATGGACTGTATAGTCCGTGAGGTCGCAAAGAGCCGGACACGACTGATCGACTTTCACTTTCACATTACTTATTCCGCTGCCTCAGGTCTTGGTTACAGCATGTGGAACCTTCATGGCCTCATGTGGGATCTTTCTTTGTGGGGAATGGATTCTCTAATTGCGGCACGCAGGCTTCATCGTTCTGGGGCATGTGGGATCTTAGTTCCCCAACCAGGGATCGAACCCACACCCCCTGCGTTGCAAGAGAGAGCCTTATCCACTGGACCACCAGGAAAGTCCTCACCTTATATTCTGATAAAGAAACTTTCTCATGAAATAAGAAAAAGCTGAAACATCAGTTTACTAAGTACAGAGCACTTAGTGTACCTTATTAATCTGTTTTTCTCCAACATCCCAATTACTAATTCCCTTAGACATTCTCTCATATAATTTTATCCATTTTTTTCTGATTGTTTAAAATCAGCTTAAACTCTTAGATTATTTTGGAAACTTTTAGCTTTATTTTTAAAATGAAAAGTTACTTGTTATTAGGTGAATAGCATCTTTGCTGAGACTGATTTTGTGCTTACACCTTTAAAAAATATAAATGAAGTAAACAATTATTTTCATGTTTCAAATTAATTGCTGTTCTCTCTTCATGGCATTTTCTAATAACATTTCAATAATACTTCTTTGATTTGTTATTATAATTTGAAAAACTCATATCTCAGATTAGTTAAGGAAATCACATTATTTGCTGTTTGTAATCTGCTTCTTTTATTGCTAGATACATAATATGTACTAAGCGATATTTTTCTTCTGCAAAGTTCAGAAAATAAAGCCTTTTGTCAGAGGAGGGATATTACATTAATGATATAATCAATGTATCATTAATACCTAATCCTAACCATATGATCTGCCATGTTTAGCTTAAGAATTGTTGATGACTTGATAAGAGTTGAGGGTTGGGGGTGTTTCTCTGTACTTTTCCATCTTCCAGGAGTTTGCCCTGCAGATCTCAGCTAGTGTGTTAGCTTGGAATCCTGACTTCATATCTTTTCTTCAGTCAGACAACCACTTCCTGCTTGGCCTCTGTTCTCCTCCAAAGAAAACTGGAAAAAAATCCCTTAATGGGAAAAGCAGGATAAACGTGGAGCCTCCTGTGTGTATCTCCCTTCCCAGAGACCAAAGTCACGCTGGTCCTGCTTCAGCTATTTTCTTTCCACGAGCTCCAAGGGCTGTTTTATGTGGAGTTGTCAGTGGGAGGTTTAGTCCCATTCAGAATCATCCATCTGTCCCCAAACCAGAAATGTGCAATGCTCAGTATGTTTCATCTGGCGATTTAAAGTATCCTGTGCTGAAAACTGTTTCTTTAAAATTCTACTTTGCCATACTTCTTCCCCAAAACCTAAATGTGTAATAAACCTAAATCTGTAATAAACCATGGTACTTTGAGACTCATTTATAAAAATAAATATAAAATCATCTTTTCCTCTTAAATTTCAAAGTTCTGTTTAACTGCCAGGTACTTGATCTCTTAGGTGACTTGGAGTCTCATGTGTTTTCACTTAATGACCTATAATTTTTAAGAAGTTAGGATAAGAAAAAAAGAGTGTCACATGGTCTAGTGAAACATGATATTAGAGAAAAACAAGATGGATGGTGTGACCGTTTGCACTTTTTCTGGCTATAGTTTCATCATTTGTAAAACGGGAAAATAAATTACTCTCTTTTTGCATTGCTTATGTTATATGCACTAAGATGCTTATAGTACCTCTGTCTACAGGAGCAAAAGTTTTAAAATAGTAAATAAGCTTCAATTAATAAGCCTATGACTGAATAAATTAAGGTATACCCAGGAGACAAACTAGTATGCTGCCTTTAAAAGGAATATACCTATGCCACTTGACTTAAGGGCTTGTTTTGAGACATTAAATGGGAATACGGCTATGTGAATACAATTTCTAAAATATGTGAATGTGAGTACACATATTTATACATTACACTGGGGAATGTCATGGAGGGGCATGGGTTTTGTTAGCAGGGGTTCCCTGGAAGCCCAGGGACAGGGGAGGGTAAGGTAGGTTGACATGGGAGAAAGAGAAGAAGGGAAAGACAAGAAAATCAGAGGACCCCCCCCAAAATAAAAGATTTCTTTCAAGAGATGCATTATGTGATAATAACTTTTATAAAATTTTACTTATAACTTAAAATTTTATAATTTTATTTACAACTTTATAGGAATTAATTTTAAGTGTAGCTTTTTCTTTTTTAATATTTATTCATTTGATTGCATTGGCGCTTAGTTGCAGCACAAAGATTTTTCATTGCAGGGCGTGGACTCTCTAGTTGTGATATGAGAAGGGTTGACTCTTCAATCCTAAAGTCGACGATTAGTATTAGTGTAAGTTATTTAATAAAGTACCTGAGGTATGAAAGGCCATTAGAGATGAATGGAGTGGATCCTAAACTTGCAAAGAGTAATGCTCACATTACTTACAAACCAAGTCATCTTTTTGCTGAAGCATAATTTACAATATTGTGTTAGTTTCTGGTGTACAGCAAAGTGATTTAATTATATATACATATAATAGTTTGCATCTGCTAATCTCAAACTCCCCATCCATCCCTTCCCTTTGGCAACAGCAAGTCTGTTCGCTATGAGTCTGTTTCTATTTCATAAATAACTTCATTTGTGTCATATTTTAAATTCCATATATGTGATATCTTTTGGCATTTGTCTTTCTCTTTATGACTTAGTTCAGTTAGTATGATAATCCCTAGGTCCATCCACGCTGTTGTAAATGGCATTATTTCATTCTTTTGATGGCTGCGTAATATTCCACTGAATATATGTACCAATCTTATTTATCCATTTGTCCCTCAGTGGATGTTTATGTTGTTATCATAGCTTAACTATGGTAAATACTTCTTCCATGAACACTGGGGTGCATGCATCTTTTCAAATTAGGGTTTTGTAAAAAGTCCTGATATCTGTGTCAAGATGATTCTACTAAGCTTAGTAGACTTACTGGCCTGATAACAATCTGCCCTTTAGCTCCAGTATTCTGAATATTCAATTTAGTTTTAATGTTCTTCTTATAAATTTTGACAATGGAAAAGCCAATAATCCAGACCAGCTATCTTTCTACAGTGAATTCCTTCTTTGTAATCTATTCTTTGGTTCCAGATGAAAGGTTAGCTAAAGATTTTCAATGAATGATGTTTAATATGTGGACACAGGTAAAAATGTAACTCAATTGCTAACTAATACTTCCTTAAATTTATACTGACATACCCTTAACTTGCTTAAATCTTTCCAGTTCTTCTCCCACCCCTACAATTTATTTATAAGTTTCAAATAGCTATTTGGATAAATAATATTCCCCAAAGAACATGGCTGCCACTGAACTTTTGGAGTTTCTAGATTGCAAGGCAGTCAGCAGTTCTATGTGAAAAATCAGCTGTGACTAAGGAGTGATGTTTGTGCCTGGGACGATAGGCCAGCAGCACTGTCCAGCCAGTCTTGCGTGAGGACACCACACGCCTTACCCACCTAACCCATACTACATTTATTTGCACTCTTTATAAAGGTTGGTGAGAAGCTAAGTCCATGCTGAGATTTGCTAAATGACATTTGACCTTTCAACTCTAATATTTGGAATGATGTGTGCAGTAAAGTTAAAGATGTATGGCAGCATGATATGTGAGCCGGTAATAAAACCGATGAATCACAACTGCTAATAATTACTGAACACATTATATATTTGTTGCTCTTAGTTAAAAGTCCTGTGTATAAAAAAAATGTAATTAATCCTCAAAAGCATCCTAGGAAGTAAGAAACATTACCACTCTTATTTTACAGATGGAGAAGCTGAGGCACGGGCAAGTTGGATACATTGTAGATTGGACAAAGGAGCACTAGTAGGGCTTCCCAGGTGCCACAGTGGTCAAGAATGTGCCTGCCAGTGCAGGAACCACAAGAGACGCAGGTTCGATCTCTGGGTCAGAAGGATTTCCTGGAGGAGGAATTGGCAACTCGCTCTAGTATTTCTTACCTGGACAATTCCCTGGACAGAGGAGCCTGGCAGGCTACAGTTCATGAGGTAGGAAAGAGTCAGACATGATGAGCATACACACACATCCCACTTGTAGGCAGCAAAGCTAAGATCTGAACTGAATCACTTGATATCCACACATTACCCTATCAACTACTCTCCTGTTGTTCAGTTGCCAAGTTGTGGCCAACTCTCTGGGACCCCATGGACTCTAACATGCCAAGCTTCCTGTCCTCCACTATCTCCCAGAGTTTGCTCAAGTTTGTGTCCACTGAGTAGTCGATGCTGTCTAACCATCTCATGCTCTGCTGCCCTACTCTCTTACGTCTGTTTAAACCTGAAACATCCCACAATGTGCATCTTTTTCTCTGCCCAGAAATTAGATCCTTAGTTTCTTTTGTAGGGACTAGTACATGGAAGGTCTCAGCTTCTGCAGTAGGAACTCAAGGGTGAGACTGAGATTTGAAGGTCCACTGGTTTTGTAATGACTTTGCGTTCATCACTCCCTTATGCAGAGATCTTTGGGCTGAGGGTGGACACGTAGTGAAGGGATACAAAGGAAAGGGAGGAAGAAGGAACATCATGAGAGTAGGGGACTTAGCAGTTTGCTCTCACTCCCTGGCAGAGCAGGGACAAGAGATAATGACGGAGGAGTCCCTGAGAACCGAGATGTGTTGGCAGTGAGTGTGACCCAGACAAAGTATGACAGCAGAAGTCTCTGAGACTACCAGTGCCCCTGGGAATATGGGGAACTGAACAGGCAGGTGAGACATAACATATAAATACCAGCATGGACCCTAGAAAGCTGTACACCTCATCGATCTTGTTTAGATGTCTTGGCTCAGAACGTATTCTAAGAATATCTTCCCTTGGAACCTTCACTGCTGGGGGCACCTGCTTGTGAATGATGCCTGTGATAAGAGCAAGTAGATTCTCTTGTTTCTGCCTTGTTAGTGCAACTCTGGTTAGGAGTCAGAAGGAAGAGAAGAGAGGAAAAGTCTGAGATGGAATTTTAAGCAAGATTGTGATGGAATTAATAATCCTGAATTAACCCCAAATCACTACCTGTCATAGAGAAAATTTGGAATATAACGAAGGAAGCTACCCAAATCAGCACAGTAACCCTCAGTGGAAAACACTGTTCTTACCACATTAGTATCTCATTTCTCCCCCACCTCTCCTTGTGGAAAAGGAGGTGGCAGCCCACTCCAGTATTCTTGCCTGGAGAATTCCATGGACAGAGGCTGGTGGGTTACAGTCCATGGGGTTGCAAAGAGTCGGACATGACTAACTAACACAAATATCCTATTGTAGGGCTCCTTAAGTATAGCTCCTGCCTTCTTCCAACTCTTTAAAAATCAATTGCTGAACTCAGACAATTTCTGTTATATTTACTACAGATTTGAAAGGAATTCAGTAAGATCCTTTCCTGGTACTACACTTTTGGAGTCTGAGAGACTTTTAAAAAGTCGTGTGTGTGTTTTTCTGTGTGTGGAGGTGGGGGAAGGGTCATAGAATCTGTTGCTTCTACGAATTTCCTCTGGCTATATGAACTATATGACATATTTTTTCAATCTCGGGCCTTAAAAAGTGTATTATCTTAGAAAGCGATAAACTTCTTAATAGGAAGTAGCTTAAATCATGTGAAATATTTGGCATTAAAAAGAGCTCCTCAATCAAGAAACACTGGGGTGGATGGCAGTGTTCAAGACCTTGGATGCTAACCATCTTGGGAATGCCTGTAACATATGTCACATTCTGTGATGCTGACAGCGGTTTAATTTGAGTGCTTAAGGAGAAAGTAGACAAGCAATGCCACAGACTATAAACTATAGTTCTGAGGCTTCCCTGATGGCTCAGTGGTAAAGAATTAGCCTGCCAATGCAGAAGACATGGGTTTGATCACTGGAGTGGGTTGCCATTTCCTCCTCTAGGGGAGCTTCCCGACCCAGGGATCGAACCCACATCTCCTGTGTCTCCTGCACTGCAAGCAGATTCTTAACCCACTAAGGCAAGTGTGTGAAAAAAAAAGTCTTCATCATTCAAAAAAGTCAGGCAGATAACACTTTTTGTTTTAGTTCATTTTATACCTGAATAAAGCCTTTTCTCTTTCTTCTAAAGAAGAAGGAGAGGAAGAAGAAGAGGTCAAGGAGGTTCTGGCTTCATCGACAATGTCATTAGCTGATGGCCTATTGGTGCTACTGGGGATATAAACTGGAACGCTTCCGGGAGTTGGGACATATCTTTCTGTTGTTTAAGTTGCTACTTAGCGACTAAACAACATGCCGTTCCACGTACTGTAGCCCACCAGGCTCCTCTGTCCATGGGCTTTCCTAGGCAACAACACTGCAGTGGGTTGCCATTTCTTCTCTAGGGGATCTTCCTGGCCCAGGGATCAAACCCATGTCTCCTGCATTGGCAGGTGGATTCTTTATCACTGAGCCACGTGGGAAGCCACCTGGACCTGGATGGTCCTCTGCCCCCAGGACCAACAAGACCGCAAACACGTATGTCCCGCTGTACTCTTCTCTTGTAACTTCCTTGTTGCTGCTGCTGCTGCTGCTAAGTCGCTTCAGTCGTGTCCGACGCTGTGTGACCCCATAGACGGCAGCCCACCAGGCTCCTCCTTCCCTGGGAGGTTCACCAATACTGAATGCGGAGGTTTGCCTGAGGCAGGCAGCATTAATATGTGCAAAGTAAAAGTTAAGCACAAAACACCGCATCTCACAATAAGATGGGAGCACCCTGGGACAATTAGAAATGAGTTTGAATGGCTACCATCTTGTCTCAAGTTACATCGCTTGATTCAACACAGTGCTTGGTAGACAAACAGACAATTTTTGAAGCCTCTCTTTTAAAAAAATAAAATGTGTTTAGTGTTAACATAGGAATAAGAAGAAACAGCCTACTAGTGTAATTTCACAATTGCAATTTAGCACAAGCCCACAGATTTAACAAAGATAAATATTTTCCAGTATCATAGGTTTTGTAAACAGATTTTTAAAAATGAGTTTATCTGTAAATCTTGTGCAGGGAAAAAGTGATATGCTCTCATCAACCTCACAGAACTGATTAGGGACTGTACTCCATGTGTGTATCCAATTCAGTCAGTAAAAATTCACTGGGAGTCCATTGCTACTTGACAAAATTTAGTGTAAGGACTTGGGTTAAATTCTCACAGACCCCTGACTGCTTGATACTTTCTCCCTTCCACCTTTTTTACTTCATCAGAAGTGATACATTATAAATAGACATATTTATCTTCCAGTGAATCCCCAATGGGTGAACTAAAGATCTTGACACCAATTTTAAGCTTTTCTTTTCTTGCTTCCCTAATCATCTTTGCAGAAGAAAAATAGTGCTACAAAATAATGGATTTTTTTTATAGTAAGCTCAATAAATCCTTGGCACATTTTTCTTATTCTCTGTCCCTCTGCAAACATGACTCTATCAAGATTATACTAAACTCAGCCCAAGGCTGAGCACCAGATTTGAGCAATGACAAATTCCCCACCACATCTTCACAGACCTTTAACTTTTTCTGCTAAGTTAAGAATTTCAGTTTTGCACTGAAAATAGAAATGGTGAAAAGCATGCCTGCCCCTGGGTATAAGTCAACTTTTAAAAATTCTGACACACTGATACAACTGGACTTTTTGATGTATTATTTGATCTTGTATCCTAATAATTTGGGGGAGACTTTCTGCAATATTTAGTTCATTCATAGCTGAGGCCAGGTGTAGTGTTTTGAAAAGAGAACAAAGAATGAAAAGAATATTTTTAGGTCAGTTGTCCCTAAACTTTGGATTTTCTCAGGAAAATATGTTTTTAAAGAAAAGCTAGAGGATGAAAAGAAGATACAGATTCAAACTGTGTCAAGTACAGACACACACTCACATGAAAAATCCTTTTACTCCCTACTCTTCTTTAATTTCAGAATAAAAATCTCAATAAAAAATAGTTTAGAAAATGAATAGTAGATTTTTTTCCCCCTCTCATTCTGTTGCAGATTCATCCTGGTCATGGGGCTTCGCCTGTGGCTCAGGGGTAAAGAATCCACCTGCGATGCAGGAGCACAGGAGACATCCCTGGGTTGGGAAGATGCTCTGGAGGAAGGCGTGGCTACCCACTGCAGTATTCTTGCCTGGAGAATCCCATGGACGGAGGAGCCTGGTGGGCTACAGTCCACAGGGTATCAAAGAGTCAAACATAGCTGAAGCTACTTAACACGCAGGCACATCCTGGTCATACAATAGTCTGCACCTCTGTTCTTGGGGACAATGACATCAGGCAAAGAAGCAGAGCTTTTGCTCACACAGTTCAAGACAGAGACCAGCAGACCTGGCCTCTGATCCCAGGACTTTCCTTTGCTAAATAAATGACAATTCTATGAACTTGTGTCTTGAGAAAAAGAACTCATTTTCCCTTCAGAAGCTCACAAGTTCATTTATATTGCAAGTTCATCCTGGAGACAAAGAAAAATGTGAGGTACACTAACTAGGAAAAAACATTACTAATGGGTGTATCCAGTGGGTTATCTATTTTAGTTAATGTTGGTTATTTAGACCAACTTTGATTTGGTTCTCACTTGACTCCTCACTAAAAATTGGAGACAAAAACAGTCTTCAATTAAATTCTAACCATTGTCATCCTAACTGTGTAGAGTTATTGTAGACATTTTAATTTCTATCTACTTTAAGTTAACATTAAACCAAAAACACTGAGTCACAAGAAGCCCAGTTACAAAAAGCAATCTGTCTTATTCCAGGTACAAAAATTCCATTCACCTATTTATATTCACACTTTGCTTTTGAAAGGTTTTCTTCATTTTAACATTTATTCTTAGACTCTTCACCATGACCTTGATTTAGAAGGCAATTTTGAGGTGATAAAAATTTCCTGGCGGCTTTCTATTCTGTTTTGAACTTGGATTATTTGACCTAGGCAAAACCTGCCTCCAAAAAGTAATTGTAACCAATCAATTGCATTTTATTGAAATTAAGTGAACTCTGTAAACACCTGCTGGATGTAAGGCATTTCTGGGAAACCTTCCTTTAGTTTTCGTACTGTCTGTTCTGCATGGGCAGAATGGTTTCACCAGTTCTATGTCTGTTTGTTGGGAAAATTGTCTCAAATTCTTCCCCGCTCAAGAACAATGAGATTGGGATTTGAGTTACAGGGCTTCCCAGGGGGCACCAGTGGTAAAGAATCCACCTGCCAACGCAGGAAACATCAGAGACTCAAGGTTCGACCTCTGAATCTGGAAGATTCCCTGGAATAGGAAAAGGCAACCCACATCCCTGGAGTAGGAAAAGGCAACCCACTCCAGTATTCTTGCCTGGAAAATTCCACCAACAGAGCAGCCTGGCCATGAGGTCACAAAAAGTCAGACACAACTGAGTAAACACACACACACACCTAAGCCCTTCTCCACTGGATTCCCCTGCAGTTCTCTGGATGAGGCTTGAAGCTAAGAGTGGTCTCCAGGCGGGTGATCGCCCTGCGGTACTTTCCAAGTTTTGCTGGTCTAGAAAGACTACAACCGAGCCAGTGAATCCCTTAGCATCTGGGATGGCTTTTTGTTCGTAAATTCTTTAATTGATTAGAGTGTGGCCCATATAGATTTTTTTTTAATGACCAAGTATTTTACATGTTAATTTATACTGGGGATGGAGAGGGATACTTTCAAAGACTTTCAACTCCCGAGAGGCCACAGAAATGCTCTGCGTGGTGAAGGTATCATGGAAAACTTTCAAGAATGCGGGAGGGGTCAAATGTATAACCACTCCCTTTCTAAATGGAGAGTTTTATGTATTCTGACCCCTAGTTTTGTATCCTGCTTCCCTGGTGGCTCAGATGGTGAAGAATCTGCCTGCAATGCAGGGGACACGGGTTCGATCCTGGGTCTGGGAAGATTCCACATGCCACAGGGCAGCTAAGGCATAGCTTCTGAGCCCATGCAGCCTAGAGCCCTGCTCTGCGACAAGAGAAGGCAAGGTAATGAGGAGCCATCACAGTGAGAGCAGCCACTGCCTATGCAGCTAGAGAAGGCCCGGGCGGTTCAAAACAAACACACAATAAAACAATTAGACAATAAAACGATTTTTTAAAAGGCTTGCGGAAAGAGAACTTTTCGCAAACAGACTCAGCTGGCAGCCTTTTGATGAAGGAGTGGCTCACTGGGTGGCTCACCTGGGCACCAGCATCTATATGACAATGAAGAGTCAGCTACCTGGTCCAGCTCCACCTGCAGCAGCTACCAAACTGTGGGCCTTTGGATCCACCTGGACTGTGCGCTAAGTTGGACAGCAGAGGATTGGCCTCATCACACCAAAGTCATCATTTAAAAATGTATAGAATTCATGTCAAAATCTGAGTTATCGACATGTCTTGAAAAATTAGGAGATCTGGTGCAACTGGGCCAGCTTTCTCACAGTTCCTTCAGTAACATATCGTCACAGAATCATCCTGCCCAGACCACTACTGAATCCTTTTGGTTTTTTCTGGCCATTTTGGTTCATTCATTAATGTAACCTGCCTGATGGACTTCCCTGATGGTCCTGTGGCTAAGACTCCAAGCTCCCAATGCAGGGGAAATTTTTTATGCTGTTCTTACTCAGTTTGGTGTCAGAGTTATCACTAGCCTCAGAGAATGAATTATAGAGCCTTTTTGCTTTCCTCTAACTCCCTGAAATATTATGTATAAAATGCAGATAATTTATTTCTTGATTTTTGCAGAAACATCTGATCCAGAAGATGCTTTTATTATTTGGGGAGATAAACTCTTATTTACTGATTTTAAAGAAAATTTAATGGTTAAATGTCAATTCTGGTTTCTATTTCTTCTTGACCCACATTTTAAAAATTTTATATATATCAAGGGAACATTTCATGCAAAGATGGGCCCAATAAAGGACAGAAATGGTATGGACCTAACGGAAGCAGAAGATATTAAGAAGAGATGGCAAGAATACACAGAAGAACTGTACAAATGGATCTTCATGACCCGGATAATCACGATGGTGTGATCACTCATCTAGAGCCAGACATCTTGGAAAGTGAAGTCAAGTGGGCCTTAGAAAGCATCACTATGAACAAAGCTAGTGGAGGTGATGGAATTCCAGTTGAGCTCTTTCAAATCCTGAAAGATGATGCTGTGAAAGTGGTGCACTCAATATGCCAGCAAATTTGGAAAACTCAGCAGTGGCCACAGGACTGGAAAAGGTCAGTTTTCATTCCAATCCCAAAGAAAGGCAATGCCAAAGAATGCTCAAACTACTGAACAATTGCACTCATCTCACACGCTAGTAAAGTAATGCTTAAAATTCTCTAAGCAATATGTGAACCGTGAAATTCCTGATGTTCAAGCTGGATTTAGAAAAGGCAGAAGAACCAGAGATCACATTGCCAACATCCTCTGGATCATGGAAAAAGCAAGAGAGTTCCAGAAAAACATCTATTTTTGCTTTATTGACTATGCCAAAGCCTTTGACTGTGTGGATCACAATAAACTGTGGAAAATTCTGAAAGAGATGGGAATACCAGACCACCTAACCTGCCTCTTGAGAAATCTGTATGCAGGCCAGGAAGCAAAAGCAAGAACTGGACATGGAACAACAGACTGGTTCCAAATAGGAAAAGGATTACGTCAAGGCTGTATATTGTCACCCTGCTTATTTAACTTCTATGCAGAGTACATCATGAGAAAGGCTGGACTGGAAGAAACACAAGCTGGAATCAAGATTGCTGGGAGAAATATCAGTAACCTCAGACATGCAGCTGACACCACCCTTATGGCAGAAAGTGAAGAAGAGCTAAAAAGCCTCTTGATGAAAGTAAAGGATGAGAGTGAAAAAGTTGACTTAAAGCTCAACATTCAGAAAACCAAGATCATGGCATCCGGTCCCATCACTCCATGGGAAATAGATGGAGAAACAGTGGAAACAGTGTCAGACTTTATTTTTTTGGACTCCAAAATCACTGCAGATGGTGACTGCAGCCATGAAATTAAAAGACGCTTACTCCTTGGAAGAAAAGTTATGACCAACCTAGATAGTATATTCAAAAGCAGAGACATTACTTTGCCAACTAAAGTCCGTCTAGTCAAGGCTATGGTTTTTCCTGTGGTCATGTATGGATGTGTGAGTTGGACTGTGAAGAAGGCTGAGTGCCGAAGAATTGATGCCTTTGAACTGTGGTGTTGGAGAAGACTCTTGAGAGTCCCTTGGACTGCAAGGAGATCCAACCAGTCCATTCTGAAGGAGATCAACCCTGGGATTTCTTTGGAAGGAATGATGCTAAAGCTGAAACTCCAGTATTTAGGCCACCTCATGCGAAGGGTTGACTCATTGGAAAAGACTTTGATGCTGGAAGGGATTGGGGGCAGGATGAGAAGGGGATGACAGAGGATGAGATGGCTGGATGGCATCACTGACTCGATGGATGCGAGTCTGAGTGAACTACGGGAGTTGGTGAGGGACAGGGAGGCCTGGTGTACTGTGATTCATGGGGTTGCAAAGAGTTGGACATGACTGAGCGACTGAACTGAACTGAACATGAAAATTGAATAAACATAACAAGAAATAGATAATTTCTAAAAAGTAATCCATTTATCTTAGTTTTTAATTAATTAGTATAAATTCATTCATGGTGGGCTCTTACTAGTATCTGCATTGTATCTAACTGTGCACCTGCCCTAGTTCTTGATACTGTTTAATTGTACCTTTTCTTTCTTTTCTGGCTTAGTTGCATCAGAATTTTCCATTTTATTCATCAATTCAAGGTAAACAAGCACCTCTAATTTTTGAACAATAATTTTCTATCCTACTAATTTGTACTCATATTTTTTTCTTCTTTCTGACCTCTTTGGGTAAATAATCTTTGTTAAAAATTTTCCTTGAGGTAGACACGTAGCTCATTCATTCCGTCTTTCTTTTCTAATAAAGATTCTACCTTTAGGTGGATTCCTACAACATTTAATATGTCTTTTCATTATTGCCCAATTTTAAATAATTGCTTAATTTCCATGAGAAAGCCTTTGACTCATGAACTATTTAGATGTGTGTTTCACATTTCCTGGAGAAGGTAATGGCAACCCACTCCAGTACTCTTGCCTGGAGAATCCCATGGACGGAGGAGCTTGGTGGGCTACCGTCCACGGGTCGCAAAGAGTCGGACGCAACTGAGCAACTTCACTTTCAGTTTCACTTCACATTTCCAGGTAAGCAGGCTCTTTTGGTTATTCTGTCATCATATTCTAATTTACTGTTATCAGACATTGGGGGCTGTATGATAGGAAAGCTGTGTTAATTGCGGAAATGTGATTTCTGGTCTAAAACATGTGCTTGTTGAAACAAAAGCTGTTTCTTCATATCCTCTGTCATTTTTTTCAATTGGTTTGTGCATTTCCTTCTTATCAATTTCAACATCTCTTTGTGTAGTTGAGACATTAACACTCTGTGCTATCTGGGTTGCAAACGTATTTTTCCAAATCTACTATTTTTCTATTGACTATGTTGAAATCATCTTTCACCTTACCAATATTTTTACTTAGTATTTATAGAGGAAACTTGCTTTTCTTTTAATGCTTTTAGGATTCTCTATTTCCCAAAACAGATTCTGGCACCGTAAATGTGCACAGAGACTCCTATATGCTCTTGAAGTGTTTCTATACATTTTCATCAGGGTAAGATTCAGGTTTGAGGAATAAATTTCATAAAATTTTAACTGTCAAAAGATCTTTTTTAAGAGGAAATGCAAACATTAAGATTAAATACAAAGTTGAATATTTGTTCAAAACGTGAAAAGAAGTCACAACAGAATGAAAATTTTAAACATTGATTTTTAATGGTTTATTTAAAATTATTTAATTTTAATAATAAAATTTTAATACATATTAAATTAAAATGAAAAATTTAATACGTTAAAAAATTTAATACCTGAAACATTCCCCAAATCCAGAAGAATGACAATATTTTTAGTAACTGAGACCTTAACCCTCTCTCTATAGTGCTTTTACTTTCTTATATTTTTTTGGCTTCATATTTTTCATCACCTCTCCATATAACTGCAATTGTATAATATTTTCTACAGAGAGAATAAAAAGTCTTCCCTTTAGTAGAGCTGATCAAAAATTGTTTTCTTATTGACAATCGAGATGTGTAAACCACATGAGTTCAGACACAATCAATACTCACTGAAGGACTGCTACGTAGTTGTCATTTCAAACAGGAAATCTGAAAAATGCATTTCATTCAATTCTAGCAATGATATAAAAGAAAATATGGTGCCTTTGTAATCATACATACTGTATTCTCCTGTTAGTTCTTAGGAAGGGAGAACTATCATTTTGACTACATTTGATACTTCAATGAGAATCCCATCTTCCACCATCAATTGTATATTGAATGATTGATTATTTGAAGAAGTTTTCACACATTGAGTTCTGGCCCCAAGTATTCCAAATCTGGTTTCTCCTCCACTCCCCTTGTTCTTCTGGTGCCAGGCACAGTAGGATGTGATTAGAGTGTGGTACAAGCCATGGTCCCGTATCTAGTGAGAGAATGCTGAGTGGGTCAGCGTGGTAGACAGTGCTAGCTTCCTAGAGGCTGGTCCTGCCTACAGGCTGGCACCACTAACTTATAAAATAATTACAAACCACAGACATATACCCCACTAAGCCTAAACTAAAAAACTTAACCTTATTTTGCCTCCCCTCTGCCAGATCTCATAAACCCTTGAGTGTTTGTTTTCTTTCCAGTGCCATCTGATAAGAAAGGTATAGAAAGAAAAGGAAGAGTGAAAAGTAGAGTGACCAACTCAGCCCAGTTTGCCAGGAACTGTGCTGATTTCAGCACTGAAAGTTCAAGGTCCCTGGAGCTCTCTCAGCAGGAAGGACTCTGTGGGGTTCCTGAGTACAAAAGCCTTTCTGTGCTCCTCATTTCTTGATTACAGGAAATAGGCTTCATTCAGCCTCCATGACCTTCCCCGAGTTCAACAGTCGCTAATAAGGAAACGGGGGAGATGAGGAGACGGGGGAGATGAGGAGACGAGGAAGGAACAGTCAGAAGAAACAATAGTGCAACCTTGGGACAGGTCTTGCTTCTCCCTCAAGGGATATTTATAACAATATCTTTGAGATGTTTTGCAGATACTGGAACCCCAATCACATGGGAGAAATTAAAGGTATGCTGGTGGCTCAGTGGTAGAGAATCTGCCTGCCAATTCAGGAGACAAGAGTTCAATCCCTGGGTCAGGAAGACCGCCTGGAGGAGGAAATGGCAATCCAATCCAGTATTCTTGCCTAGAAAATCCCATGGACAGAGGAACCTGGCGGGCTGCAGTCCATGGGGTCTCAAAGAGTCAGAAGGACTGAACATGCATGCACCCCCATAAGCACGTAGACACCAGACTACTTGGAACCGAAGGCTGATGATGCTGACTCCCACTTACCTCACCACTAACCAATCAGAAGCATGTCCACCAGCTGATCTTTGAACCATGACCATAAAATTCCTCACTACCCCCTCCAGGTGGGACACACGGTTTTGAGGACATTAGCCCACCGTGGTCCCCTTTGCCTGGCAAAGCAGTAAAGCTTTTCTTTTCTACTTCACCCAAAGCTCTGCCTCCACGATTTAATTCAATGTCTGAGTACAGAAGCCAGATTCAGCTTCAATCCTTCCCAGGCAAATGGGAAGGCTGATTGCTCTAGGAGAGAAGAGGCAGTGGTCTTACTGTTGGTGGATAAAATAACTTTGCTTTATGGGCACAATGGAGGGGTCTTTCCTAGGGAGTTAGACGCAACCCATGCAAGTGAGGGACTTAGGTTCAAGTTGGAGCTGGAGCTCAAGTTCCAGTATGTGTCTGACTCTTTGCAATCATATGGATCATAGCCCTCCAGGCTCCTCTGTCCATGGTATTCTCCTGGCAAGAATACTGGAGTGGGCTGCCATTCCCCTAGCAGCCTCCCAGTTCAGTTCACTCACTCAGTCGTGTCCAACTCTTTGTGACCCCATGGACTGCAGCACACCAGGCCTCCCTGTCCATCACCAACTCCTGGAGTTCATTCAAACTCATGTTCATTGAGTCAGTGATGCCATCTAACCATCTCCTCCTCTGTCATCCCCTTCTTCTCCCGCCTTCAGTTTTTCTCAGCATCAGGGTCTTTTCCAAGGAATCACTTCTATGCATCAGGTGGCCAAACTATTGGAGCCTCCCAATAAATATTTAAATTTAAATCTTGAATCTATCTCCAATTTCTATCTTTAAGTTGTTACTTTGTCTGATATATATTTTCAAATTGCGTTCTTTAATTTTCGTTGTCTCCCTCCCCCAGCTTCTGTGCTCCTAAGATGGTTTGCTGTGGTTCTATGTCAGCATTCTGTGACTCCAAGAGACCCCTTGAAAGTCCCCATGTGGCAAGGGCTCCAGGACTGCTGGGAAGTGACACAGCTTCTGGCCACCCTGCCCCCCAGGCTGGTAAAGAAGGCGCAGAAGCGCTGTCCACCCCGCACTAAGGACTGTGATGTTAGGGAGCCCAGAGTCGCTCTCAGGTCCCATGTCTATGCTCCTCTCATGTCCTCAGTCGTTCAGTAGAGCCCGCCAGGCTCCTCCATCCATGGAATTCTCCAGGCAAGAATACTGGAATGGGTTGCCATTTCCTTCTCCATGGGATTTTCCTGACCCAGGGTCAAACCCACGTCTCTTAAGCCTCCTGAGTTGCGGGCAGATTCTTCATCAGTGGGGCTTCCCCGGTGGCACTAGTGGTAAAGAACCCGCCTGCCAATGCAGGAGACAGGGGTTCGATCCCAGGGTCAGGAGGATCCCCTGGAGAAGGGCATGGCAACCCACTCCAGGATTCTTGCCTGGAGGTCCCATGGACAGAGGAGCCTGGAGGGCTTTGGTTCATAGAGTCACAGAAAGTCAGACATGACTGAAGTGACTTAGCACACACCCATGTCTCTGCTTCTGTTTCATGCTTTGGTTTTCTGGCTGCATGGCATGTGGGATCTCAGCTCCCTGACCAGGGGTTAAACCCGCTTGCCCTGCACTGAAAGACAGAGTCTCAACCACTGGACCACATTCCAGGGAAGTCTCCACATTTTTGCTTGTTAAATGCCAGTGGGATGACTGTGGGTGCTTCAAGGGCCTCATCAGATCTGTCGTAGGAAACATAGTAAAGAGCTCAGTATGTGTCCCCTTGGGCTCACTTCAGTGTTTTTGATTCAGCCACTAGATTAAAAGCTTTGCCAGAGATGCCGAGGTTGGGGCTGTCATTTATACTTGCCATACTCGGGAGCGGCTGAAACATAAACTCAGATGCCAGTGTATTCAGTTGCAGGGGGCACCATCTTTGGCAGGGTAACCAGCATGGTTTACCCACCTCGTCTCAATTGACAGTCTGCTCAGAAAACCTCATTTGGAATCAGAACGTTTCAAGAAAGCAAAGGATGGGTGAGGCATTTCAGACAGTTAAGGAGCAGGGAAATGGCGTGGACATTAAGCCACCCACATCCAGGTTCTAATTTTGGCTCCAGTTACATAAAGTCGGGTGGCCTTTAGCACAGGAGTCTCCAGCCCCCTCCCTTCCTCCCAGCCCCACTAGGCGAGCCCCAGGTGAGCTGGGTTTCACCTGCCCCTCCCATCACGCTCACAGTTCTGCTGAACCACACCGCCCCCCACCCCACTCTCGTCACCCTCACCCTCACCCCTGGAAAAACTGTCTTCAGGGAAACTGGTCCCTGGTGCCAACAAGGTTGGGCACTGTGGCTTTAGCAGGGATCTTATTCTTTCCGAGCCCCTCAATCCTCTTCTGTATAAAGGGGATGATAAAAGTCGGGTGGGTCTGAAGAATAAATGCTGCAGCTGGTCCCAAATATGATCTCATTTCACATTCACAACCATCCTATGGGGTCGAGACAACTGGACTGGTTTCACCGATGAGAAGAGAAAGGACCAGATGTCATGAGCCCAGGGACAGGATGCACTGGAATTCAACGCCAGGTCTCTGGCTGCCCAGCCTCCTTCCAGCTCTTCCCAAGACACACTCGGCCCCTTCTTGGAGGATGTGGTCACAGACCATTAAGTAATGTCATTTTTTCTTGCCCACATCAGCATTTCAGACAGTATAAGGACACCGTGATTTGCTCCAGTCATACACGTCTACAGAAAAAGTGCCAAGACTCAATTCTTCCTGACACCCCAGCAGCCTTGATCAGGGCAGTATATTCAACATTTTCCCCATCATTTCTATGATTTCATTATCATAGCAAGGGGGCCAAAAAAGCCTCATAAGACCTCAGAGATCTGTTAGATGTCCCCTCAAAATTTCATGGAGTACTTAAATTAAATTTTTATAATTTTCAATACAGATAAAAGAAAACATTGACAAAGATATACATAAACTGGCAAATCAGGACCCAATTTGGGTTAAAAGGAACTTCAGAGTTTATTAAATAATTATCGCCATCTCTCCCAACTCACCAATTCAACCTCTTTTAGTATAAACCTTAAAGTATTAGCCTTTGGGGCCACCAAAATATGATATTCCTAGAAATGATATATTTGTGTGTGTGTGGCTTTTTTTTTTATGCATTGGGACTTTGTGCCTTACTGGCAACATGTGGGATTTGTCATTGTAAAATCTGGGCTAGTATATGAGTTTCCCTAAGTACGACCTGTATAACCTTGCATAAGTTTCTTCACCCCTTTGAGGTCATTTATAAATGGGCCTAATGGCTTGATCTCACCTGTCTGTTGCAGAACATAAGTAAATAAATTAGCAGCCAAAGAATTGATGCTTTTGAGCTGTGGTGTTGGAGAAGACTTGTGAGTCCCTTGGACTGCAAGGAGATCCAACCAGTCCACCCTAAAGGAAACCAGTCGTGGTTGTTCATTGGAAGGACTGATGCTGAGGCTGAAACTCCAATACTTTGGCCACCTCATGCGAAGAGTTGGCTCACTGGAAAAGACCCTGATGCTGGGAGGGATTAGGGGCAGGAGGAGAAGGGGACGACAGAGGATGAGATGGCTGGATGGCATCACTGACTCGATGCACATGAGTTTGGGTAAACTCCAGGAGTTGGTGATGGACAGGGAGGCCTGGTGTGCTGCGATTCATGGGGTCGCAAAGAGTCGGACACGACTGAGTGATGGAACTGAAATGAACTGAACTGAACATAATTTAATAGTATAAACCTATTCTACCTATGGACTTCCCTGGTGACTCAGTGGTAGAGAATATGCCTGCTAATGCAGGAGACAGGAGTTGGATCCCTGGATCAGGAAGATCCCCTGGAGAAGGGAATGGCAACCTACTCCAATATTTGTGCCTAGGAGATCCTATGGGCAGAGGAGCCTGGCCTAGGGCAAGGGTAGATTTGGATGAAGATGTGGTTTATGCTGGGGTGAGAAAGCGGTCACCCTGGAATGTTCAGTTAACACACACACACACAAATACACACACAGGTATTGATATCCCATCAATATGGATTAAAACCATGGCTTTATCATATACTAGCAAGATACTCAAGGACTTCCCAGGTGGCTCATTTGGTAAAGAGTCTGCCTGTAATGCAGGAGACTGGGGTTTGTTCCTTGGGTCAGGAAGATCCCCCGGAAAAGGAAATGGCCATGCACTCCAGTTTTCTTGCCTGGGAAATCCCATGGACAGAGGAGCCTGGACAGGTGGGCCACAGTCCATGGGGATGCAGAAAGTCAGACCCAAATTAGTGACTAGACAATAACAGCAAGTCAGTCTAAATGAGATGCCAATGTATTAATAGAAAATGAACTTAATACCTACGTTAAAAGGCTGTGAATGTAAAACTGAATAATAGGAAGGGAGGCAAGCCGACATAGAGAGGCAGGGTCTGGGCAGGGGATGAATTTGAGGATCCCCATGCTTCCCTCTACAACTCATCCTCCCAACATAAGCCCCAGAAATGCAATGATGTACCAGGGAGAGAAAGCAAGGGGCAGCTACTAGGAAAAGCTTTGATTTCTTCCTCTTTCTATTGCTGCTTCTGTCTCCTTGGGACTTCAGCTAAGAACTTGAACTGTACAATTTCATATCGTTTAAGAAAGAAGAGATATTAGACAGTTCAAGGGGCAGCCACTTGGCAAACATGAAAGCCTGTTCCAAGACATCTTTATAAGCTCCATCCCCACGGGGGATACTGCCCCCCTGCAGAGCTAACGGAGGTTTCAAAACAAGGCTGATTATATCCCATGGCAGCAATTAGAGGAGCTGCCCTTCAGCGTGGGGCTTTATTTTATCCTGTGATTGCTAGGGAGAGCTGCAAACAGAGTCCAGCGGGCAGCGATAGCATTACCTGCTATCATTGTCAATTTCTATTTCATTTATGTTTAGCCGCCTTAAATAGTGGAAAGACAGTTTCCCTTAAAAGGCTGGGCTCTGCACCTCCAGGTTTATCAGAATAAAGCAGAAATCAGATGGGGTAGTTTTAAGGGTGCAGGGAAAAACATGGTTTGGTGGCCAGAGGTTTTGAATTATAGTAGGCAAAGATAGGCAAGTTCAGATTAAGACTTTAAACATTCCAATAGGTGCATTTAAAATAAACATCCCCATAGACTCCATCTGCACTCTCATGCCTTTTGTTATCAACATAAAGCAAGCCAGCAGTAGTTCTCATAAATTCCAAGTATTAAAGCACACAGATTGTATTCACGATTCAACAGCACATTCTGAGGGGAAAAAAAACAGTGTTTTTGTCTGGATCCTTTTCACTAGGGTAGTAACAGGGGCAGCTATTGGTGTTGGCAAATTTAATTTAGAAATGATACTCGTTATTTATCGAGTACTTTAATGTACCAGGTAGAAACTATTCAAGGACTGTGTATACTATGTCATTCAATTCTCAGAAAACCATCTAAAATATGTAATATTAAGGACGAAGAAATCCAGACTCAGAGAGATAATTAACTTGCCAAAAATCAAACAACTGGTAAATAGCAGAGATTCAGAATTTAAGAAAGAAAAAATATTCAAGATTCATGGTTGGCAGCAGACTTTACACACTCAAAAACCCATGTCTTTTCCATCCAGCCACATCTCCAATTGCCATGCTTCTCCAAGTATAAAATGATATCAGTTGTAAGATGCACTTTCATGTACCACCAAGCAAAATAAATCTGCCAATTCAACTGACAATTCCAAGACACATCCTGACTTCAGAAATATAAACACGTAGGGGGAAAAAGTACCTTTTAAGAATCATGAAAAATGGTCATTTAAATGTTAGATGGAAATATTAAAAATTGAGAAGTCACATGATGACCCAGCTTGAGAGCAAACTGATGGTAGCACACAACGCATGTTCTGGTTGTGTTCAAAGCCAAGGATGAAGTTCAGGCAGAGACTTATTGTTGCTATTTAGGACTTCTGCCTGCAGGTGGCAGTGCAGGCCACTGGATACGGCCTTTGGCCTTCTTGGGTACCAGTTTCAAAGGACCAGGAGCAGATGGGAAACTTGTCTGCACAGCACTAATGTTTATCAGCCACTTCTGTGCTGGTTCAATCCCCAGTATCATTTTCACCCTATTTCCCTCTCCCTTCATCCTTTCTGATACATTCTTTCTACCTGTTAACTCTCCATCCATATTTTCAAAGTCCAAAACAGGTAGACTTGGAATAGAAATAAATGCATCCTTCTTTTCCCTCAAAACTCAAACCAGAGGCTTGAGAGTTAGCTCAAGAGAGGGAATTTGGTGTCTTTATTATTCTAGGATGCTCTGGTGTTATGTGTATCTGAAAAATAGTCTAGATATAATCCCAAAATAGAGATTATCCTGTCTAAAGAATATTTCTCAGGTGGGTCTTCTGACCTCTTGATGTACCTGCTGATCAAATCTATTTGTATCACTTTCTTTCTAGACTCTTCAGCTACCTCTCCAGGGCCCATGGAATGAAGTCTCAGAGTGAAAACGTGATTCTAGACCACTTCCCCTACTTCCTTGGGAGTGAAAGTTGCTCAGTCATGTCTGACTCTTTACCACCCCATGGACTATACAGCCCATGGAATTCTCCAGGCCAGAATACTGGAGAGGGTAGCCTCTCCCTTCTCCAGGGATTTTCCCAACCCAGGGGCCGAACCCAGGTCTCCTGCATTGCAGGAAGATTCTTTACCAGCTGAGCCACATGGGAAGCGCCCCCACCCCCACACTTCCTTACTGTCCATCTATGCCAGGCTCCAGTTACCTGAGTACACCTATGAAAACACAGTGTCCATCCGCAAACCCAGCTCTCTTCTTGAAATGTTCTTACTCCTATTCTCTGCCCATAGAATATGCTCATTCTTCAGGTCCAGGTCCTTAGTGTAGCATTTTCTCACTTAAACCTCATCGCTTCCACATGCAGCCCTTAGCAACTCTCTGTGTATATGTTCATTGGTAGCTTGTCATTTCATTAGGTACCATGGTGGCAGTATTTCTCCCTGTCTTATTTATATCTGTACCCCAAGCACCAGGCATAGAGCAGGGATTATATGAATATTCAACTGGTATTTCTTGTAGGAATAATTGAATGCCTCTTTTCTAAAATATACCAGAACTGATATTCCCTGGGGAAGTTATATTTAATTTGTGCAAATGCATCAGTATCTTTTAAGGCTCCCCCAAATCAGTCACGGCAGTAGTTCTCAAATTGAGGTCTTATGAACATCAGCTTCAACATTACTCTCATTGTCTTTGAAATGGACATTCAACACCAAACTAGAATCAGAAAGGTGGAGGGAAGAGTGATAAAAATCTGTGTTTTAACAAACCCTTCAGGTGATACATAATAAAATTTGAAAAGCACTGCGTTAGAGGTTTACTTTAAATAAATCTATACATCTATGAGTAAATGAATCCCTCCCTCTTTTTTTCCTGATTAGATTCTGGCTCCTATTTCATCCATACAGCCGTGCTCACAGACAAACAATAAACTCACTTTAGTTGATTTTTTTTTCTAACTCAATTTGTTCTTGTGATTAATATCACATTATAGGAAAATAGCTAGAGAAAATGTTTCATAGCTTGACTAGATGGACCTTTTTGGTAAAGTTATGTCTCTGCTTTTAAATATGCTGTCTAGGTTAGTCAAAGATTTTCTTTCAAGGAGCAAGCGTCTTTTAATTTCATGCCTGCAGTCATAATCCACAGTGATTTGGGAGCCCCCCAAAATAAAGTCTATCTCTGTTTCCAGTGTCTCCCCATCTATTTGTCATGAAGTGATGGGACCGGATGCCATGATCTTAGTTTTCTGAATGTTGAGCTTTAAGTCAACTTTTTCATTTTCCTCTTTCACTTTCATCAAGAGGCTCTTTAGCTCTTCTTCACTTTCTGCCATAAGGGTGGTATCATTTGTGTATCTGAGGTTATTGATATTTCTCCTGGCAGTCTTGATTCCAGCTTGTGCTTCATCCAGCCCAGCACAAAGGGGGATAAGAAACCACTATATACAACTATGGGCTTCCCAGGTAGAGCTAGTAGTAAGGAACCTGCCTACCAATTCAGGTAGACATAAGAGACATAGGTTCAGTCCCTGGACCTGGAAGATCCCCTGGCGGAGGACACGGCAACCCACTCCAGTATTCGTGCCTGGAGAATCCCATGGACAGAGGAGCCTGGCGGGCTGCAGCCACAGGGTTGCACAGAGTAAGACATGACTGAAGCAAGTTAGCACACGCACACACACGAGCAACTATATGCCAATAAAATGGACAATTTGTTAGAAAAGTACAATCTCCAAAAATAGAAAATATGAGCAGTTCAATAGCCAGTATGGAGACTAAATCAGTAATTTTTTCAGTTCAGTTCAGTTCATTCACTCAGTCGTGTCCGACTGCGACCCCATGAATTGCAGCACACCAGGCCTCCCTGTCCATCACCAACTCCCAGAATTCACTCAGATTCACTTCCATCGAGTCCGTGATGCCATCCAGCCATCTCATCCTTCCCCTTCCCCTCCTGCCCCCAATCCCTCCCAGCATCAGAGTCTTTTCCAATGAGTCAACTCTTCGCATGAGGTGGCCTAAATACTGGAGTTTCAGCTTTAGCATCATTCCTTCCAAAGAAATCCCAGGGCTGATCTCCTTCAGAATGGACTGGTTGGATCTCCTTGCAGTCCAAGGGACTCTCAAGAGTCTTCTCCAACACCACAGTTCAAAAGCATCAATTCTTCAGCGCTCAGCCTTCTTCACAGTCCAACTCTCACATCCATACATGACCACAGGAGAAACCATAGCCTTGACTAGACGGACATTAGTTGGCAAAGTAATGTCTCTGCTTTTGAATATACTATCTAGGTTGGTAATAACTTTTCTTCCAAGGAGTAAGCGTCTTTTAATTTCATGGCTGCAGTCACCATCTGCAGTGATTTTCGAGCCCAGAATAATAATGTCTGCCACTGTTTCTACTGTTTCCTCATCTATTTCCATGAAATGATGGGACCAGATGCCATGATCTTCGTTTTCTGAATGTTGAGCGTTAAGCCAACTTTTTCGCTCTCTACTTTCACTTTCATCGAGAGGCTTTTTAGCTCCTCTTCACTTTCTGCCATAAGGGTGGTGTCATCTGCATATCTGAGGTTATTGATATTTCTGCCAGCAGTCTTGATTCCAGCTTGTGTTTCTTCCAGCCCAGCATTTCTCATGATGTACTCTGCATATAAGTTAAATAAACAGGGTGACAATATACAGCCTTGACGTACTCCTTTTCCTATTTGGAACCAGTCTGTTGTTCCATGTCCAGTTCTAACTGTTGCTTCCTGACCTGCATACGGGTTTCTCAAGAGGCAGGTTAGGTGGTCTGGTATTCCCATCTCTTTCAGAATTTTCCATAGTTTATTGTGATCCATACAGTCAAAGGCTTTGGCATAGTCAATAAAGAAGAAATAGATGTTTTTCTGGAACTCTCTTGCTTTTTCCATGATCCAGCAGATGTTGGCAATTTGATCTCTGGTTCCTCTGACTTTTCTAAAACCAGCTTGAACATCAGGAATTTCACGGTTCACATATTGCTGAAGCCTGGCTTGGAGAATTTTGAGCATTACTTTACTAGCATGTGAGATGAGTGCAATTGTGCAGTAGTTTGAGTATTCTTTGGCACTGCCTTTCTTTGGGATTGGAATGAAAACTGACCTTTTCCAGTCCTGTGGCCATTGCTGAGTTTTCCAAATTTGCTGGCATATTGAGTGCACCACTTTCACAGCATCATCTTTCAGGATTTGAAACAGCTCAACTGGAATTCCATCACCTCCACTAACTTTGTTGGTAGTGATGCTTTCTAAGGCCCACTTGACTTCACATTCCAAGATGTCTGGCTCTAGATTAGTGATCACATCATTATGATTATCTGGGTTGTGAAGATCTTTTTTGTACAGTTCTTCTGTTTATTTTTGCCACCTCTTCTTAATATCTTCTGCTTCTGTTAGGTCCATACCATTTCTGTCCTTTATTGAGCCCATCTTTGCATGAAATGTTCCCTTGGTATCTCTAATTTTCTTGAAGAGATCTCTAGTCTTTCCCATTCAGTTGTTTTCCTCTATTTCTTTGCATTGATTGCTGAAGAAGGCTTTCTTATCTCTTCTTGCTATTCTTTGGAACTCTGCATTCAGATACTTATATCTTTCCTTTTCTCCTTTGCTTTTTGCCTCTCTTCTTTTCACAGCTATTTGTAAGGCCTCCCCAGACAGCCATTTTGCTTTTTTGCATTTCTTTTCCATGGGGATGGTCTTGATCCCTGTCTCCTGTACAATGTCACGAACCTCATTCCATAGTTCATCAGGCACTCTATCAGATCTAGGCCCTTAAATCTATTTCTCACTTCTACTGTATAATCATAAAGGATTTGATTTAGGTCATACCTGAATGGTCTAGCGGTTTTCTCTACTTTCTTCAATTTAAGTCTGAATTTGGTAATAAGGAGTTCATGATCTGAGCCACAGTCAGCTCCTGGTCTTGTTTTTGTTGACTGTATAGAGCTTCTCCATCTTTGGCTGCAAAGAATATAATCAATCTGATTTCGGTGTCCTTTTCATTATAGGGACCAGAATGCAAAAGTAGGAAGTCAAGAAACAGCTGGAGTAACAGGCAAATTTGGCCTTGGAATGCAGAATAAAGCAAGGCAAAGACTAATAGAGTTTTGCCAAGAAAATGCACTGGTCATAGCAAACACCCTCTTCCAACAATGCAAGAGAAGACTCTACACATGGACATCACCAGATGGTCAACACCAAAATCAGATTGATTATATTCTTTGCAGCCAAAGATAGAGAAGCTCTATACAATCACACACTATGATCAAGCAAAATTTATTCCAGGGATGCAAGAATTTTTCAGCATCCACAAATAAACCAATTTGATATATCACATCAGTAAACTGAAGAATAAAAACCATATGAGCATCTCAATAAATGCAGAAAAAGCTTTCGATAAAGTTCAACATTTATTTATGATAAAAAAAAGACTCAAGAAAGTGGGCATAGAGGGAACATAATATAAGAAGAGCCATATACAAGAAACCTACAGCTAATATCATGCTCAATGGTGAAAAGCTGGAAGTATTTCCTCTAAGATCAGGAATAAGACAGGGATGTCAACTATCACCATTTTTATGCAATAGTTCTGGAAATCCTAGCCACAGCAGTCAGAGAAGAAAAACAAATAAAAGGAATCCAAATTGGAAAGGCAGAAATAAAACTGTCACAGTTTGCAAATGACATGATACTATACATGGAAAATCCTAGAGACACCACCAGAAACTACTAGAGCTCAGCAATGATTTTGGTAAAGTTGCAGGATATAAAATTAATACCCAGAAATCTGTTGCATTTCTATACATTAACAACACCAGCCAAAAGAGAAAATAAAGAAACAATTCCATTTATCATTGACTGGAAAAGAATAGAATACCTAGGAATAAACCTACCTAAAGAAGCTAAAGATCACTACTCAGCAAACTGTAAGACACTGATGGAAGAACTTGAAGATGACACAAACCTGAAAAGAAATACTGTGTTCTTGGGTGGGAAGAATCGATATTGTCAAAATGACCATATTACCCAAAGCACATTTCTCCTGCATTGGCAGGCAGGCTCTTTACCACTAGCACCACCTGGGAAGCCCAAGCAATCTACAGACTAATGCAATCCTTATCAATATACCAATGGCATTTTTCACAGAACTAGAGGAAAGAATTTTAAAATTTGTATGGAAATACAAAAAAACCCCAAATACCCAAAACAAGCCTGAGAAAGAAGAACAGAGTTGGAAGAATCACTGTCTCCCTGAGTTTAGGCTGTACTACAAAGCTATAGTAATCAAAATGATATGGTATTGGCAAGAAAAAACAGATACACAGATCAGTGGAACAGAAATAGCCCAGAAATAAACCAACACACTTATGGTCAATTAGTATACAACAAAAGGAAGCATGAATATAATGGAGAAAAGATAGTCTTTTCTTTTCAGTCCCAGGGGTGCTGGAAAAATTGGACAGCTACATGTAGAAGAGTGAAACTAGAACATTCTCTAACACCATGTACAAAAATAAGCTAAAAATGGATTGAAGACCTAAATGTAAGACTAGATACTGTAAAAACTAGAGGAAAACCATAAGCAGAATGTTCTTTGACATAAATCACAGCAGTATCATTTTTGATCCATCTCCGAAGGTAAAGGAAACAAAAGCATAAATAAACAAATGGAATCTAATTGAACTTAAAAGATTTTGCAGAGCAAAGGAAAAAAAAAAAAAAACCTACCAAAAAGGAGAAATATTTGCAAGTGATTTGGTGAATAAAGGATTATATCCAACAGATATAAACAGGTCACATAACTCAATACCAAAAACACCAAAAAACAAACAACTCAACTGAGAAAATGGGCAGAATTGAATGACATTTTTCCACAGAGGAAATGCAGATGGACAACAGGCATGTGAAAAGGTGTTCAATAACACTGATCATCAGTGAAGTGCAAATCAAACCCACAAGACACCACCTCCCACCAGTCAGAATGGCTATCATCAAAAAGAACACGGTGACAAATGTTGGTAGCAGGTGGAGGAAAGGGCATCCTCATACACTGTTGATGAGAATGGGAACTGGGGCAGTCCATATGGAAAACAGTATGGAGGTTTCTCAAAAAATTAAAAATAGAACTACTCTTTGTTCCAAGAATTCCACTCCTGAGTATATATCTGAAAGAAACAAAAAACACTAATTTGAAAATACATGGACTTCATACATGGACTTCATGAATATAATGTACATGTGCTTCAATGTTTATAGCAGCATTTACAATTCCCAAGGTACAGAATCAACCTAAGTGTCCATCAACAGATGAATAGGTGAAAAAAAAATGTGATCTATATATACATATATATATATACACATGAAATACTACTCTGACTGAGTGGAAAAAGAATGACATTTTGCATTTTCAGCAACATGGATAGACTTGGAGGACATCATACTAAGTGAAATAAGTCAGGCAGAGAAAGACAGATATGAGGTTATCAAGCAGATACCACTTGTATGTAGGATCTAAAATATACAACCAACTAGTGAATAAAACAAAAAAAGCAGACTCACAGACATAGAGAACAAACTGGTGGTTATCCGTGGGGAGAGGGAAGAGGGCAGGGAAAAAACAGGGGGAAGGGGAAAAAGAAGGGTTATTATAGGATTGTATAAATTATGTTGAAACTTTTAAAAATTGTAAGTTACTATAGAATTTAAAGCATCTTTCACTCAATTAAAAATAAACAATAGAAACAAAAATTTTAAAAAGGGAAGCAGACAAAAAAGAGATAACATGGTTCATTTTATGCTATGTGTTTTTTAACCACAATTTTAACAACAAAAATAAAGGAATAGGAGGCAAGTGGTGGCGAGTTAAATATTAGCTCTGTTTTTGACAAATGACTTTACCTTTTTTTTTTTTTTGGTTTCATTTTTCTTACTTATTGAGGAAATTGATCTAAATAGCCTTTAAGGTCCTTTCCAGTTCTAAAATCCAATTTCATAGTTATGGGGGACTATCTTATCCATTGACTTGGAAATAAAACAAAGTCCTCTATAGCACAAAATGTTGGCCTGCTTATCTTCCCCCCAATCCCTCTACAATGCCCAATAATAATCAATGAGATAATCTATTCACACGTAACGCTTGGTAACAAATTTCCCACAAACTAATTCTCGCTGGAATAACATGATGAGAATTTGAACAAGGATAGAGTTTATCTTAAGGTAAATGAGTACCTAATTATTAAATATTCATATCATGGTCATTATGTTTTTGATCATGAATCTTTATTGCCTTGAGGAAGAAAAATTAGAGCAAAGTTCATCAGAAGAAAAGATATAATTATTTTAGAAATTATCCTAATGTCAAATGAAGACAAAGAAGAAGTAATAGAGAGATGAAAAGGAAGAGACAGAGGAGCAAAGTTGAAGGTGAAAATTGGTGGGCTTTCGGAATGCACCAAAGGTGCTTCTGAGACTTCAGTACAAATGGATTAGAGTAACAGTGATATCGTGCATATTTGTAGAAAAGAAGGAACCTATGCTGAAATACAAAAATGAGAGCTTGGGTCCAGAGATAGAGCCATCTTGATGAGACAGAAGGGTTTCAGATGGAGTTGAGACAGAAAGAGGAACAGCCAGTCTTGGGCTGAGCCTTGGAGTATGGCTGCAGTTAGCCTCAGTCATTACATTTGCAACAGGTGCTTTAGATGATATACACAAGTCAATATATAAGGAAGTTTGTGAAGAATGAAGAAGAGGCCCTGAGATGGATGTAAACAGGAAGGATGAGGAAATGGTGATGACAGAGGAATGAGGCCAAAGAGGCAGAAAAATGAAAGTGAAAGGCTTAGTTGCTCTGTCGTGTCTGACTCTTCGTGAAAATGGCAACCTGCTCCCCTGTTCTTGCCTGGGAAATCCCATGGACAGAGGAGCCTGGAGGGCTTCAGTCCATGGGGTCGAAAAAGAGTCAGAGACGACTCAGCAACTAAACAGTGACAGAAACCACAGTAGGAAAGAAAGATGTGAGGATAAATGTTAAAGGAGAATTTATGAGCCAAACATATTGCTAAAACCAATAGCAAAAAATTAGCTAACTTATGCAAACAGCAGTGTATTTGGAAGAATTGGGGGTAACTATCAAAATTCACAGGAAGATAAGATAGCTAGGCTCAGAAAAGGGTTGAGCCAAGGGAGATTGGTTTCAAAAAAGACATGTGAGTTCACACCACAGAATGAACTTAGGTTAGACTGCCACTATTTGCGTGGCTGCCACTGGACACAGACTAACAGCACAGGTGTCGTCCTTCCACACTTACTGACAACTCAGAATGGAAACCCCCAACTCTTGTCCCGTGACTTAAAAGCCTGGTGGCACGTATCTTATTGGCTAAACCTCCATTACCTCACTCCCTCACTGCCGGGACTTTAAACGTACTTGAGTCTTCTGCTTCGGCAGTCAGAGCTGGGGCATACTCAGTGTCTTACCAGGACATCCAGGGTGAAAAAATCCCTCAAAATATGAGGCTCTTACAGCCACGAGTAGCCAAGAGAAGAGAAACACATCCACCGCACGTCACCTTACCACTTTCCAGACCTGAAGTTTAAAAACAAAAGCAAAACAAAGCACACAAAAGCAAAAGGCCTCTGCCTAACTTAAAACCAACTCATCCTTGTACAACTGAAAGTATTCTGCTCCCCAGACCAAGTCAATAAAATCTCTCCTTTTTAATCACGCTCCAGTCCCAAGGCCCCTGGCTAATAGCTCTTCCTTTCGTTTTGGTTTTGTAGCAGTTTGATTCTGACATATTGAAAACCACAAAATAATGACTGTGAGTGGAAAAAAAAAAATGTTCCCTGCCATATCAGTACACAAAAGACATTACAGCCCTCAAGCTATCACAGTGCAGTGGCCTGACGGTGAGCCCTGAAGGACCTCAGGGCAGAAACAGGATGCCTGCTGTCACGCCATCAGACACAGTGCCACCCCCAAGGGCACACTCCGGGGAGACTCACGATGGGAAAAAACGCAGGATACTGGCCCCAGATAGTTGAGGTACTACCAAAGGAATGATTTCAGTGAACCCATACTATTGTATCTTCCCATGTGTAGGAAAGCACCAAATTCATTAACTTGAGATGACTAATTTTCTGTGATTAACATGGTAAGGTGTTCTGACTACCTGATTTTTGCTGCAAAAATTGTTATATCCTGGCTCCACGCTTACCTCTTCAGAATGTCCCAGACTCATGTCCATAGTTTTGTCTGAGGAATAAAACAAATAAAACATACTTCTCAAACTTTTAGGTTGTACTTGTTTTTCAGTCAACATTACAAATGCATATGCAATCTTGATGGAAAGAGACAAAAATAAGGAAGTTAGTTGAAATATTTACATGATACAATGAGGAAGGAAATTCTGGGCAATGACTCTAGGCGTTTTCTCTGCAACAGGCCTGTGATGTGTGTATGTGAAAGTCGCTCAGTCGTGTCTGACTCTTGGCAACCTCAGACACTCCATGGAGTTCTCCAGGCCAGAATACTGGAGAGGGTTGCCATTCCCTTCTCTAGGGGATCTTCCCAACCCAGGGATTGAACCCAGGCCTCCCGGCATTGCAGGCGGATTCCTTACCAGCTGAGCCATCAGGGAAGCCCAAGAATACTGGAGTATGTAGGCTATGCCTTCTCCAGCGCATCTTCCCAACCCACGAATCCAATCGGGGTCTCCTGCATCGCAGGCGGATTCCTTACCAGCTGAGCTACTACTGTAGGCAACATTAATGGCTTACCTATGCCACAGCTCACTGCTCCGTGTCTTCACTGCTTTCTGCCACACTTTGGTATCTGGAGTGACTCAAAATGTCACACATAAGTATTTTAGTGCCCAGTAGTCCTGCATGTGTAGGGTTACAACAGTCCTTCAACTGTCTTTCACTAACTTTTTCACTCTCTTTAAAAAAAAAAAAATACTTCAGCTATGCTTTGGATAAGAACAGAGAAGAGATTACATGATATTAAATAAGCCCCACTGTATAATTATAAAATGATATCCTTTACCATGGAGCTTCCCTTGTGGCTCAGACAGTAAAGAATCACACTGTAAGATTTTAATTATAAGCCAGGCTATTCCTGATTTCTTCAGGAAGGCTTATGTAACATAAAATTATAAAAAAAGATGGCTATATTCCCAGTAAGTAATTTAAATCCCCACTCAAATTCTACACAAGTGGTCCCAACTATTTATTATCAAAATAAACACTTTTAACAAAAGCATGTTTAACAACAAATGGAAATAACTCCATAGCCTTAAACCAAACCTTGGTTTTACCTAGCTAGATAGTGAATCATATTTGCTTTGCTCTGATTAAACTGTTTTCTATTCAAAGTAGCCTATTGATGAAAGTGAAAGAGGAGAGTGAAAAAGTTGGCTTAAAGTTCAACATGCAGAAAACTAAGACCATGGCATCCAGTCCCATCACTTCATGGCAAATAGATGGGGAAACAGTGGAAACAGTGGCTGACTTTATTTTTCTGGGCTCCAAAATTACTGTAGATGGTGACTGCAGCCACGAAAATTAAAAGATGCTTACTCCTTGGAAGGAAAGTTCTGATAAACCTAAACAGCATATTAAAAAGCAGAGACATTACTTTTTCAACAAAGGTCCATCTAGTCAAGGCTATGGTTTTCCCAGTAGTCATGTATGGATGTGAGAGTTGGACTATAAAGAAAGCTGAGTGCAGAAGAACTGATGCTTTTGAACTGTGGAGTGGCAGAAGACTCTTGAGGGTCCCTTGGACTGCAAGGAGATCCAACCAGTTCATCCTAAGCGAGATCAGTCCTGGGTGTTCATTGGAATGACTGATGCTGAAGCTGAAACTCCAATACTCTGGCCACCTGATTCAAAGAACTGACTCACTGGAAAAGACCCTGATGCTGGAAAAGATTGAAGGTGGGAGCAGAAGGGGACAACAGAGGATGAGATGGTTGGATGGCATCTCTGACTCAATGGACATGGGTTTGGGTGGACTCCAGGAGTTGGTAATGGACAGGGAGGCCTGGCGTGCTGCAGTTCATGGGGTCGCAAAGAGTCAGACATGACTGAGTGACTGAACTGAACTGAACTGATTCAAAGTAGAATAGGAAGTCTTTCACACTCAAAAGTCTTATGCTATGTGCAGTGGTTATGGACTATATTGTGCTGCTTATTCATATGTTGAAGTTCTAAGCCCCAGTACCTCAGAATGTGAGTATATTTGGCCTTTTAAAAGTAAGTTGAAGTGAAGCAGTTAGGGTGAGTCTCATATGATCTGACTGTGGTCCTTATCAGAGAAGGCAATGGCACCCCACTCCAGTACTCTTGCCTGGAAAATCCCATGGACGGAGGAGCCTGGTAGGCTGCAGTCCATGGGGTCGTGAAGAGTCCGACATGACTGAGCGACTTCACTTTCACTTTTCACTTTCATGCATTGGAGAAAGAAATGGCAACCCACTCCAGTGTTCTTGCCTGGAGAATCCCAGGGACAGGGGAGCCTGGTGGGCTGCCGTCTATGGGGTCGCACAGAGTCGGACACTGAAGTGACTTAGCAGTAGCAGTGGTCCTTATAAGAAGAAGTGTGAACACGTACAGAGACACCAAGGACTTACGGCGCAGTGGGAAGGCAGTCACCTGCAAGCTGAGGAGAGGAGTCTTAGAGAAAAACCAAACCTCAGAAAAAAACAAACCACAGCTTGGTCTTGGACTTCCAGCCTCCAGAACTATGAAGAAACTAATTTCTGTTGCTTAAGTCACCCACTCAGTGGTACTTTGTGACAACAGCCCTAGCAAACTCATACAGCAACCAATTCAAAGAAACCAGCAAAGCCATTAGTAGAGAAAAAAGGGTGCATCTATTGGTGTTTTAAATATTTTTCACATATCACAAGTGTATAAATTTTATAATTTTAGTAAGAAAGCACACTCAAAAATCCCAATGGCAAATCAATTTTAAAATGTTTCTGCTACTTTGGGGTAAGGATGTAAGGATGATCTTTAAAGTCCCCCAAGTAACTTGATTAGAAGACCAGATGTTTGCTGGTTGTATTATTCTGAACTTAATTTATCTGAGTTGTTTTTCTTTCAGCAAAAGTTTTATTTGTTTAAGGGTGTCAGGCTTGACTTCCAAATTTAACTAGTCATTTACTGAGCATATCCATTTAAGTGTCTTAAGTCAACAGCTCCCAAATATGACTCTAAGAGACCACCATTCAGGAGATTTATGAATGAAGTAATCCCAAGGGAAAACTTGTGAGAAAGTGATGAAAGCAGGAAAAAGAAGGGAAGGAAGTCAAATAAAGGCATGGCTTCAAGCAAAGTTTTACAGAAATTTAGTTCAGTTTACCCAAGGAAGATCTCTAGGGTGCAATTTGCACCTCAGCCCTGGTTTGACCCCAGGCAAAGGGCATAGAGCTTTCCAATTCCCAAATTCATCAGTCATTGGCTTAGAGGCAAGGAAATTCCCAGACCCTGCAAAAGACAGTCTGTTAAAAAAAAAAAAAAAAGCTACAGGTGCTGGTTATTGAGAGCAAACACTCACTAAAGACTCAGGTCCAAGCAATAGAATGAAAGGAACCAGGGAGATCTGATGGGAATACCAACATCGTATTGTTCTTGTTGCTGTTCAGACACTAAGTTGTATCCAACTCTTTGCATCTGTAGCACAATTCAAATCCTATACATATACCAATATCATAAACAATGGTGGTAATCATTGGGCTATTCCATTATTTCAACTTCTTTGGAAGATTTTAGGCCATCCTGGAAGATCTTCATAACTTCTGGAGCTGGCATAGCTCTAAGAACTTCAGCATTACTAAGGTTTTTATTATGCCTAGATACTCCTATCATTTTTACTATGCCTTCTTCTACTCCCAAAATTCCTTCAGAAAAATTACCAAGCATTCCACCAAGAAGGCCACCTGGAATGAGTTAACTGAGCTGGAATGAGTTAAATGAGGTCATTTTCTTAATTTATCTTTCTGATAGTTTGTTGTTGCTGCTAAGCCACTTCAGTCGTGTCTGACTCTGTGCAACCCCATGGACGGCAGTCCACCAGGCTCCCCCGTCCCTGGGATTCTCCAGGCAAGAACACTGGAGTGGGTTGCCATTTCCTTCTCCAATGCATGAAAGGGAAAAGTGAAAGTGAAGTCGCTCAGTCGTGTCCGACTAGTAGCGACCCCATGGACTGCAGCCTACCAGGCTCCTCCATCCATTGGATTTTCCAGGCAAGAGTACTGGAGTGGGGTGCCATTGTCTTCTCCGAGTTTGTTGTTAGTATACAGAAATGCAACAGACTTTTGTATATTGACTTTGTATCCTCCATCTTTATTGAATTTACTTATTAGTTCTAAATAGTATTTTGGTAGAGTCTCCAAGGTTTTCTATATATGATACCAAGTCATCTGCAAATACTTAACAATTTTACTTCTTCCTTTCTGATTTGAATGCCTTTTATTTCTTTTTCTTGCCTAATTGCTCTGGCTAGGACTTTCAATCCTGTGTCCATTATTATGGCAAATAAACGTGGTGAAAGGGGCTGTCCTCATCATGTTCCTGATCTTAGAGGAAACGCTTTCAGTCTGTCATCACAGAGTGTGATGTTAGCTGTGGGCTTGTCATACATGGCCTTTGTTACATTGAGGTGCATAGAATGTCATTTTATTTTTCCTTCCATGGGGCCCTTCACACACTTCTCAAGTCTTCTTTACCTTTTCCTTCCACCCTTTGATCTCCTTCTCTCATGACATTCTTCATTCATACCCCCTGATGTTCTATATTTTTCTGTGCTGTTGGCTTTGAATTTTTTCCCAGCATTGTGCTGGTCTCATTACTATAATCCAGTTTACAAGCAAGAACAAAATCATAGGCTGCTTTTTCTGTGTCTCAGGAGAATGTGTGCTTTCTTTTGTCACTTAAGGCTGGTCTGAATCAGGATTTGTTTTCATTTCTAGGACACAGCTTGGGATGGGAGTATTAATATTTAGCCTCTGTGTGTTGGAGAATTTGGCTTAATATGGTATGGCAGAAGTAGGCATGAGATGTGAGTCATATCCTGATACAGTTTATCTGTGCCTTTGGAGCCTGCTGAGACCTAACCTTTATGTAATCCCACATGATGATGCTTGCTAAGTAGAATAGATATGCAGATCATAAGAAGTAACTCTGGGCCTATGGTCACCTGGTTTTGCAAAAACAGGAAATTAACTTTTATCCAGGCTCAATAGTAAAACAAAAGCTCTTTCTGTAGAGGAGAATAACTTCCTGTTGAAGAATAACTCTACTAAAACCCCAGTGGTCTGAGACTCTCCTATTGGAGGTTGTCATAGTCTCATACAACACCTTGATCTACTTCTAAAATTTTAAGTACCACCCACTATGTGTGTCTGTTCATGTGTGCTGTATGCTAAGTTGCTTCAGTCATGTCTGACTCTGTGCAGCCCTATGGACTGCAGCCTGCCAGGCTCCTCTGTCCATGGGATTCTCCAGGCAAGAACACTCATGTGAGTTGCCATGCACCCATTCACTAGATCTACTTAAACTGTAATCTGGACTGTCTAGGGGAACTTCTTTTGTGCTGGGCCCCGTTCAGATTGGGAAGTTGTATCAGGTGCCTACAGCCGTTGTAACAAGTTGCCACAGACTTGGTGCCTTGACAGTAGGGCTTTATTCTTTCCCAAGCCTGGAGCCCAGAGGCAAAAATCAAAGAGCTGGTAGAATTGGTTCCTCCTGGAGGCACTGAGGGAGAATCTACTCCATGCCTCTCTCTAGCTTTTGATGGTCACAGAAATCCCGTGCACTCCTTGGTTTGCAGGTGAAACACTCCAATATCTGTGTTCAGGCTGCTTCTCCTTCTGTGTCAGCTTATATCTTCCCCTTTCTCATAAGGACACTGTCCTTGATTTAGGGCATGCCCTAAATCCAGGATGATCTCATCTCAAGATCCTTGACTTAATTACATCTGCAAAGACCTTTTTCCCAACTAAGCTCACATTTACAGGTCCTTAGGACACAGGTGCATATTTCAGACAACTACAGAAATCTTTCTGATCAGTCAATTATTAGTTTTAAGTATTCATCCAAATAAAGTATGTGTTCTTAATAATACACAGTTCAAGGTGAAATAACGTGTCCTTTACTTTGGAAAAAAATATCCCAACCTATCTCTGACTATGAAGTAGAAGTTATATTTTCACAGACTTGATCTCTCACACCATGACATGCATGAGTTTTTTTAAGACCAAAGAATTTGCTTCTCTTTGGAATCTAAGAGCCAAGGTCACCAACATATTTGACCTGTGTGATATCATATGAGTAGGTAAGACAGTCACATCTTTGTATATTAAGTTGTGGGAAGAGCCAAACAGTTGAAATCATTCCAAGATAAGAGGGAAATGGCACACTGGAGGGTATCTAGCTAATTAAGTTAAAATATTCCAGTGAATCAATAGGAGGACTTTTTATTGATTTGCTCCTTGAATAAGATTACATCCAAGTAGAAGATGCAACTGAAATCGCTACATGCTAAGCTCACTGCTGCTGCTGCTGCTGCTAAGTTGCTTCTGACTCTGTGCCACCCCAGAGACGGCAGCCCACCAGGCTCCCTCGTCCCTGGGATTCTCCAGGCAAGAGCACTGGAGTGGTTTGCCATTTCCTTCTCCAATGCATGAAAGTGAAGTGAAAAGTGAAAGTGAAGTCGCTCAGTGATGTCCGACTCTTAGCGACCCCATGGACTGCAGCCTACCAGGCTCCTCCGTCCATGGGATTTTCCAGGCAAGAGTACTGGAGTGGGGTGCCATTGCCTTCTCCTATGCTAAGCTTAGGATAATTCATTTTTATTTCTAAGACCAGCCTAAGACCAACTGACTCTGGACAAATATGAGAGTTAAGTAAAAATAAAATAGAAATCACGATCCCTGTACCTTTCGAGAATTTTTATGATAGCATTAACTTCAGGAACTTCTCCATGGAAATTTTAACACTATTGCGTTATTATTTGGTAGTTAGAGGGAGCTTCAGGGACTTCAACTTGGCTCTTCCTACCTTAATAGCTCTTATATTAAATATAATGTAATACTTATATTATATTATATAAGCAAGGACTTCCCTGGTGGGCCAGTGGCTAAGACCTCATGCTCCCAATGCAGGTAGCTCAGGTTCAGTCCCCGGTCAGTAAATTAGATCTCACCTGATTCAACTAAAGATCCTGCAGGCCACAACTAAAAAATCCTAAATGCTGTAGATAAGACCCAGCATAGCCAAATACAAATAAATAAATATTCTTTTATTTATTTTTTTTTTAATTTTATTTTTTTAATTTATTTATTTATTTTTAATTTTTACTTTACAATTCTGTATTGGTTTTGGCATAGATTGACATGAATCCACCACAGGTGTACATGCGTTCCCAAACATGAGCCCCCCTCCCACCCCCCTCCCCACAACATCTCTCTGGGTCATCCCCGCGCGTCAGCCCCAAGCGTGTCATATCCTGCATCAGACATAGACTGGCATTTCGATTCTTACATGATATTATACATGTTTCAATGCCATTCTCCCAAATCATCACACCCTCTCCCTCTCCCTCTGAGTCCAAAAGTCCGCTATACACATCTGTGTCTTTTTTGCTGTCCTGCACACAGGGTCATCATTGCCATCTTCCTAAATTCCATATATATGTGTTAGTATACTGTATTGGTGTTTTTCTTTCTGGCTCACTTCACTCTGTATAATCGGCTCCAGTTTCATCCATCTCAGCAGAACTGATTCAAATGTATTCTTTTTAATGGCTGAGTAATATTCCATTGTGTATATGTACCACAGCTTTCTTATCCATTCATCTACTGATGGACATCTAGGTTGTTTCCATGTCCTGGCTATTATAAACAGTGCTGCAATGAACATTGGGGTACATGTGTCTCTTTCAATTCTGGTTTCCTCTGTGTGTATGCCCAACAGTGGGATTGCTGGGTCATAAGGCAGTTCTATTTGCAATTTTTTAAAGAGAGAACGCATTTGTCCGTGATAGAGGACATATGCAGAAACTGTATGCTCATGAACCAGATAACTGATGACAAAAACGGTTTGTGACCTACTAGAGGAGGGTATGGCAACCCACTCCAGTATTCTTGCCTGGAGAATCCCATGGACAGAGGAGCCTGGTGGGCTACAGTCCATAGGGTCATAAAGTGTTGGACACGACTGAAGTGACTTAGTATGCAGAATTAGGAGAGGCATTTGTGGATGAAGCCTCCGTTGACCCTTGTAGCACATTATTCTGACCGATGGAAAGCAGTGGTCTTCTGAGTTCCTAAGAACTGGTGTAACGTATAGCTAGAGCTGACTCATTGGAAAAGACCCTGATGCTGGGAAAGATTGAGGGCAGGAGGAGAAGGGGATGACAGAGGATGAGATGGTTGGATGGCATCATTGAGTCAATGGGGATGAGTCTAAGCAAACTCTGAGAGACAACGGAGGACAGAGGAGCCTGGGGTTGCAGAGTTGGACACGACATAGTGACTGGATAACAACCACAAAGAGCTAGTGGCCAGCGATCCTCAAAAGATCGTCTTGCTTTCCACGGGGAAAATGGCCCTGATGAATAGCTTCCGGAATGTTGGATAAAAGTTTCAATATGTGTACTTCTGACTTTTTTTTTTTTTTCCAAAACCTGTCCTCAAGGGAAACCCATCTGGGAATTAAGCAAATTTTGATTCAAATTAGAGCTTTATTCTCTAGACCAAGAGTTATTTTTCTATTATAAACACCATGGAAAGGAGCATTTCCACTTTGGGGAAGATAGACTAGATGTTTTCTTCCCTGTTGCTCTCACTAAAGACAAGTAAAATCTCCACTAGAGAAGAAACAGACACATTCGAAAGTACAGTTGGGGACAGTCCATCTATGCTCTGTGCGGGGTTGCTTTTCCTTTCTATGACCTCAGTCCCTGAAGATGCTTTCGCTTATCCACTGAAATTCAGCAGACTCTCTGGGGCTTGCACTAACATGGAACAAGAATAATTAGTTCAAGAATGACAGTTCTATTGTAACTCGACTTTTATCTCCTGAGATGTCCAGACACTGCAACACTCAAGATTGGAGCTTTGTTTGAAGGTGGCACCAATGATGAGAGGAAGTGGGAAAACCTGTGCCAAAGCAGATGTAGAAAAGGAAAATTTGATCTGGTTCTTGCCCTTGTATGTACATAATTGATGGCATTATGTCCATAAATGTGGGGGTTTACAGAATGCACTCATAATTTATAACTTCACACTGACAGATATAAGCTTAGCCAAAGCATTTTTAAAGGAAGAAGAGTGATTCTTATCATCTTTGGTGTATTATAGGTCTCAGAACTTGATTATAAATTATAAATAGAATTGCTAACCAACCTTCCTGCTTTGTCTCAGAATGAGGGGTTTCATGGAACATAGGAATTTGCTAAACCTGAAACAGTCCTGAGCAAAATGGGATGAATTGGTCACCTTACATAATACAAATAGCTATCATATACCAAGGGTTGGCAAATGACATGCTGCTTATTCCTTGTAAATAAAGCTTTTTTGGAACATAGTCAGAGCCATTCACTTATGTATGGTCTGTGTTTGCTTTCAATTGCACTGGAAGAGTTGAATCACTGTGAGACTGTATGGCCTGCAAAGGTGAACATATTTAGTATTTGGTTCTTTACACAAAAAGTATGTCAACCCCTGATCACAGCACCTGGAGGAGATTTTGAAGAGGAGCTCTGAGCAAAGATAGCTAAAGGATTCATTAGGGATGACCAAACCCACATCTGAACTAAGTGCTGTACATACATCACTATATGATTGACTGGTATAAAATGGCTTTACAAGCACATCTCAGAGATACTGTGCGTTGCATTCCAAGCCATTGCAATAACGTGAATATTGCAGTAAAAGGAGAGTCACACATTTTTTTTTGTTTCCCAGTGCATATAAAGTTGTGTTTTCATTGTAGTCTATTAGATGTACAATAGCATTATGTGCCAAAAGTTTATATATCATGAATAAAAATATTTTATTGATAAAAATGCTAATTATTATCTGATCCTTCAGCACGTTGTAACCTTTTTGCAATAGTAACATCAAAGACCACTGATCACAGATCATCATAACCAACATAAAAATATGGAAAAAGTTGGAATTATTGCAAGAATAATCAGAATGTGACACAAGGACCTGAAGTGAGGAAAATCTGTTTGAAAGATGGCACCAGTAGACTTGCTTGGCCCAGGTGACCACAAAACTTTAATCTGCAAATAATGCAGTATCCACAAAGCACAATAAAGTAAAACACAGTAAAACAAGGTGCGCCCACTCAAGGTGAAGTTCTGATACAGATATTAGTTGACTTCTTAATAAGAAGGTAATAACTCTTAACCAGAAAGAACATGAGAAGAGCTGTTACTGTATTCTACGCACAATTCTCTTTTTTGTCTAAATTCTCTTTGTGCTTAGATTTAGATTCATTGCGTTAGAATTGCTTGTAGGTCTGTAGACTCTGTCAGTTCTCAAAGTTTTAAAAATCAAGATTTTAGTCTTATTATCTGCTTATTATGACTGCTTCCCATAGCTGTTCTTGCCATGAGGCTGGCTGCTTGCTCTGTTTATCAAAATGGACCCTAAAATCAGACCTCAGTTGGAAATACAGTTCTACCACGGACTTCATTAAAATAAAATATTTGTAAAAACCATTTAAAAAAGCAGAATATATTCTGTTTCAGAAAATCAGACCTTGGAGAACAGACTGGCAGTTGCCGAGGGGGAGGGGAGCGGGAGAGGGTAGGGGGGAAGTCTGGGATTAGCGGATGCAAACTGTTATGTATAGGATGGGTAAATAGCAAGCTTTAACTGCGTAGCACAGGGAACCCTATTCAGCATCCTGTGATGAACCATAATGGAAAAGAACATGAAAAAAAATGTGCATACATGTATAACTGAGTCACCGTGCTGCACAGCAGTATGCAAGACAGCACTGTAATCCAACTATACGCCAGTGAAAATAAATGGAAAAAGATCCTCTTCTGTTAAATGCAGAATCTAGCAGAGGTAGTGACCTACTCCATGCATCATTATAAGGTAAAGGATTAAGCTTTGGGAAGCATGTACTAAACATTCATTTAACTTGCTACTGCTGTTATTAACATCAGCATTATTAATAATTCCTTGAATCATTAATTGCCCAATTATTCTGGACTTTCACTTCCTGCTTAATGTCTGTATTAGTCAGGTTCTCCAGAGAAAGAGAACCCATCAAGGAGATATATATATATATGAGCTGCCAGGGAAGCCACTATCTAGACATATATAGATAGACAGATAGATATGGCAGTGGGCCGTGTGCAGAGAGGCTGTGGCTGGCATGAGCAGTAAAGCCATGCTGGACCCTCTGACCGCCCTCCGCCTCCACCACTGCAGAGGAGATTCCCTACATATATATAGGGCTTTCCTTTTCCCTGACGGCTCAGTTGGTAAAGAATCTGCCTGCAATGCAGGAGACCCAGTTTCAATCCCTGGGTCGGGAAGATCTGGAGAAGGAAATGACAACCCACTCCAGTATTCTTGCCTGGAGAATCTCATGGACAGAGGAACCTGGTGGGCTGTGAAGAGATGGAAACGGACTGAGCAACTAACACACACACACACACAATTTATGCTACATAGATATATGCAAGTTTTGTTGTTGTTTAGTCACTGAGTTGTATCCAAATCTTTTGTGACCCCATGTATCAATGATTTCTTATAAGGAATTGACTGATGTGGTTATGGACGCTGAAATTGACATGCTGGAGACCCAGGAAAGCCAGTGGAGTAATTGAAAGGCCTGAGAGCTGATGGTGTAGATTGCAGTTTGGGTCTGAAGGCCAGAGAAGCAGGAGATCCAAGGACAAGAGAAGATCGATATCCCAGCTCAGCAGTCAGGCAATGAGGGAATTCAAACTTCTGTCTTTCTGTTCCATTCAGGATGTCACCAGACTGAGTAATGCTTTCTCGTTGGGGAGGTGATCTGCCTTACTCAGCTCTCCAACTCAAATGCTAATCTCTCCTGGAAACACCCTCACAGGCACACCCAGAAATAGTGTGTAACCTGGGCATCTCATGGCCAGTCTAGTTGACCCATAAAATTAACCATCACGTGTCCAAACTGAAACAGGAAACATTCTGGGCAGAAAAATTAACACTTGTAATTCCTGTCCTCAAGGTCTTTCCAAGTAAGCACTTGCTCACAGACATTAGAATTGAACCTCATGGGACCCACTCTGTGAGCTGCACCCACACATGGGTCCTGTGGAGCACCCCACTTTATCCATCTCAACAACTCAGCAAGACAGGCAGAGCTGGCCCCCTGACCATCTGAGCGGGGGTCAGTCACATAGGGTAGTGAGTCATCACCTCACATCACATAGTTCGTAAGCCAAGTCGTGCGCAGCCAAACCCTGTCATTTTCTCTAAGTCTAGTGCTGCCTCAGCTATAATTTATGGACTCTGGTGTCCTGGGTGATAATCCCCAGGACAGCTTTGAAATAAAAAGCCTTATGTAATTTTAAATATTGAAATATTTCTTTAAACGTCCTTACTAAGGACAAAATAATTTATTCCCCAAAGAAGATAAAATCAGAATTTTTTCTTATCTATCCTTTTGTAAGTGATGCACTCACTCAAGACCAAACTTGCTGCCTCCTAAGGCATTTTTCTGGCATTTTTCTCTCAGACCTTCCAAAACTGCGTGAAGATTAGAGGACATTTGACAAAAACACAAGCCTCAAAGCATGGGGATAGAGGCCTTAAGAACCCTGCCCCAGATGCTGATCTAACTGGCAAAATAGCCTTTCTTTCTTTCAGATTTCTCTCATGAAATCCATTTTGACCCAGAAAGTTTATTTTGGATGATTAGAGAGTTTTGGAGTTGGAGGACTTCAGAGGTAAGTCTGAAGAACCCTATTGTGTTGTCAGGGGGTAAAGCTACATGACACGCCCTGGGTCTCACTGTTAGGGGAAGCACACGGAAACCACCTGCCCTGGCCAGGCAAGGGCGTAGCTGCTTGCATGACTTGTCTTACAACAGAAAGTCCTGCTAACAGATGAGGAGCTATCAAGCTACCACAAACTAGAGTAATTCAGGAAGGGTCAAAGGAGAGAGAGGAGACGCCAGCCCATATGTCCTACCCCCCCCCCCCCCGCCCCGAATCCTCTTCGCTGGTATCCATCTGGGCTGAGGGATGTGCACCCACCAGAAAGGATGCTGAGTCAGAATGCCGGGCCAGAGACAACCCAGAAAGGAACTGCGTCACCATAAAACCCAAGCCAGCGAGCCACGTGGCAGAGTGAACCTCCTGGGCTCCCTTCGCCTCCTGCTTCCTCCCCCAGACGCCCCTTCCCAATGAAGTCTTGTTTGCAGCACGTGTCTCCTCAGACAATGCATTTCCAAGTGTTAGACGAGAGCCCACCCTCAGGCCCTGGAAGCGGCCCCGCTTCTTGCGTGCACGAGTGCGTGCTCAGTCATGTCCAACTCTTTGAGACCCCATGGGCTGTAGTCCGCCAGGCCTCTCCAGCCCTGGGATTCTCCAGGCAAGAACACTCGAGTGGGTGGCTGTGCCTTCCTCCAGGGGATCTTCCCGACGCGGGGATCGAACCCACGTCTCCTGCATCTTCTGCACTGCAGGTGGATTCTTTATTGTTGAGCCACCGGGGCACCCCACCCCCACCACCACTTCCTGCAACACCAAAAGGAAGTAGAATTTCACTGATGTGATTTAACCTCTTGAATCTTGGTTCTGTGCCCTCTCTTCTGTGAACCTTTCCCCATAAGTCCCTTATTATGCTTTTCATACCAGCACGAATGACCTTCCCAGAGAGCTATGAGCCACCTGCACGCAGAAGTCAGTTCAACCTTAAACCTATCTCTCTGGCTGTCAAGGCTTACTCCCTTACTTTTCTCCTCTGCTCTGTGACTAGGTTCCTTTCCCTCCAAGTGGGCTTGATCAAGTTTGCTTTTGTGGGCACTCAGGAAATTATTTAATACGATGCAAGTTCAGTTGTGTGAAAGGGTACAGGACAGACAGCCGTGACCACCTGGTGAAGGAGCAAAGCCCAGCGAGGGAACACGAAAGCACGTCTTCTGCTGCCGACAAGCAGCACCGAGGGAAGCCAGTGGTCCATGTGCAGCTGTCAGTAAACTCAAGGCACAGGCTAGTGGAAATCCCAGAAGGGAGCTGAGTCTGTGAAACAAAGAAATGAGGTTTGTGGAGAGCAGAGTCTCTTCCTGTGGTATTGTGATTAGGTCTCAGACACCCAGCCAGGTGAACCTGGGTTGACATCCCGTCCTCAAACCATGTGAATTTTTGATGTCGGTCACACTGCATACCCTCTTTGAGCCTTAGTTTATTTTCAACAGAAAAAAAAAAAAGGAGTTAAAACATACACTATAAAATAGTATAATGCCTTTTTTATAGTACTTTGCTGAGTTATTATGGAGGCTGGAAACAGTGTGTGAATTTGAGCACAAAAATTTAAGAAATATTGCTGCTATTGTTGTTATTACTATTATCACATCACTAGCTCTTTTATCATCATCATCCGGGCTTAAGTTATCATGGTTTATCCTCCCTGGAAAGGAGGAATATATCATCTCAACTATGTGATGGTTTAATCGCTCAGTTGTGTCCGACTCTGGGTGACCCCATGAACTGTAGCCTGCCACACTCCTCTGTCCCTGGGATTTCCCAGGCAAGAGTACTGGAGTGGGTTGCCATTCCCTTCCCCAAGGGATCTTTCCAACCCAGGGATTAAACCCATGCTTCTTGCATTGCAGGCAATTGCCTGCATTGCAAGTAGATTCTTTACCGACTGAGCCACCAGGAAAGCCCCATCTCAAATACATATGTAAACTATTTATATTTTATTTTATTGTATGTGCATTTGTGGACATTGTTATAAAACCTTTGTATCCAAAATCACAGTTGACATGCACTGGAATTCAGAGTTTGGAATTTGGGGATTTTAGGTGAGTGATACAGCACCTTCCAGCATATGCTACATGACAATCCCAGCAAGCTCTAGAGAAGCACCCCACAATCAGTCACACCCACGTTCATGTCAGGCGTTCCCAGGACCACCCCCAGGACTGGCGATTTGCTAGTAAGACTCACAGGACTCAGCATATAGTCATGCCCATGGCGACGATTCATTAAGACAAAGGGGCACAAAGCACAATCAGCAATGAGAATGGGCTCAAGAGGCAGAGTCCAGAGGAAACCAGGCATCAGCTTCCGGTGGAGTCACATAGGACGTGTTCCCAATCTCTCCAGCTACAGATAACGACAGCACATGTGAAATGTTGTCTCTCGCATACAATCATTAGAGACTCAGTGCCTAGGGTTTTTACTGGGGAATCGACACATAAACACCCTCTGCCCAGCACATACCATAGTTCCACTCCCAAGAGGGGAAAAAAACAGATTTTCAGCACACACCACGTGGTTTCCATGAACGGTTCAGCACAGTAAGTCACTCACCTGCGGTGGAATGGAAGCACCCACCTGAGTCCCAGTTCCCAGATGACAGTCAAGGCACCACCTCGCAAGCAGGCTTTCTAAGGAGTGCAGTTCAGAGCACAGTAAGTCACTCACTTGCGGTGGAAAGGAAGCACCCTCCTGAGTCCCAGTTCCCAGATGACAGTCAAGGCACCACCTCGCAAGCAGGCTTTCTAAGGAGTGCAGTTCAGGCCTGACTCTAAAAACTCTTTCCACACAACTTTCTGTGGTAAAATATATGAATAATTACACTAACAGTGAGAGAGGACAGAACTAGCTTCATGTCACTTCACATCAGGCTTTGCCACCAAATCAATTCAGATAAGTTCAGATATTGCTGTAAAGTGCATCACAAATATCTTCTGGCTTGCAAAGCTTCTTGTGTTTTGTAATCGCAGATAAGTGATTACATCTTTTTCCCTCTCTCCCTGCCCGCTCTCCCTTTCTTACTTCATTCTTTCCTTCCCTGCCTCCCTCCTTTCTTCTTACATTTACTTTTGTTCAGTTTATTAAATGAAAAGTATAACAATAACACAAAAGGCAGAAGGCTAGAAGTGGAAGGTTTTATACCACATATAGCATGGTGTGACATCACTGTATAAGTTCAAGACAAACCTGAAAGCAATGACTGAAATAACAAAACAAATAGTACAGCTAAATGACCCAAAAGGAATTACAACAATATATTCAATTAATTCCAAAGAAGGTAGAAAAAGAGAGAAAGGGAACAATGAACAGATGAGACAAATAGAAAACAAATAGTAAGATAACAGATTTAACTCTAATTATATCTATAATCACAGTGAATATAAATAGTCCAAACATTCCAACTATAAAGCAAAATGTTAGTTTCGATAAAACAGCAAGATCCACCTTGATGCTGCCTAAGAGAAATGAACTTTGTAAGAATATGTGTACACAAGCTATCTATAGTAGACAAAATTTCAAGGTGGCCCTAAAGATTCCCAGCCCCTAGTATACACACACCTTCTCCCAGTTATTCAATCAAACAATAATCTATGTGTTACTGTGACAGAATGCAATTGGGGTCTTGAACTAGTTGGCTTTAAGGTGGGAGATTATCTGGGCAGGCCTTTAGAGCTAGAGAGTTTCCTCAGGCAAGTCACAGAGGAAGGAATCAGAGAGACTTGGAACATAAATAGGACCCGATGCACGGTTGCTGGCTTGAAGATAGAGGAGGGCATTTGGCAAGGAATATGGGGAGCGTCTAGGAGATGAGAGCAGCCTGTCTAACATCTCACAAGGAAACAGAGACATCAGTCCCACAACTTCAGAAACTGAATCTTAACAGAAAGAATGAACTTGGAAGTTGAGGTTTCCCCCTGAGTCTGGATAAGATCCCAGTCCAGGCAATATCTTGCTTCCTGTCTCGTGATAGCCTGAGCACAGTATGTAGCCAGCCCATGATGAAATGGTGAGCTAATAAATTAGATCACTTTAACCATGAAGCATGCTCTTATTTTTTATGCAGCAATAGAAAACTAATACTTCCCAAATGATTCTGTGAGGTCACCCTTACCCTGGCAGTAAAACCAGACAAAGGCATTATAAGAAAAGATAAGTAGGTAATTGATTACTATCCTTCATGCTCAGTGATGCAAAAGTTTTTAAACAAAGTTTAACAAACTGAATCTAACAATATATAAAAAGGATAATCTCCCATGACCAGGAGGGTTTATCCAGATATGCATGGTTGGTCTAACACATGAAAACCAATGAATATAGACAGCCTCAATAAATTAAATGCAGAAAAAGCATCTGACAAAATTCAAAATCCATTCTTGGCTTAAAGAACCTTCAGCAAATTAGGAATAGAAGGGAACTTCTTCAACCTGATATTCTATAGCTAACATCACACTTAATGGTTAAACACTGAATGTTGCTCCTCTAAGTCTGGGAAAAGGCAAAGAAAGATGTCTGCTCTTATCATTTATATTTATATTCAACAGGAAACAGGGGACTCTTTCCAATGTAATAAAACCAGAAGAGAAATAAAATCTACCCAATTTGAACAAAAAGGAAAAACAGTTTTAATTCCCAGATGATTCTACCTATGTGGAAAACTTAATTGACTCCGCATATGTATTTACACATGTCTATGTGAAAAATTTAATTGACTCTGGATATGTATTTACATATGTATATTAATATATGTATATATGGGCTTCCCAGGTGGTGCTAGTGGTAAAGAATCTGCTTTCCAATGCAGGAGATGCAATAGATTGTTTCAGTCCCTGGGTAAGGAAGATCCCCTGGAGGAGGAAATGGCACCCCACTCCAGTATTCTTGCCTGGATAATTCCATGGGCTGAGGAGCTTGGTGGGCAGTCCATGGAGCTGCAGAGTTGAACACAACTGAGCGACTGAGCGTTCATAGTATGAACTAGAAGTGCAGACGGAGAGGACCTTGTCTGTTAAATTCTTCTCTGTCCTGTGGCCTTTGCAGGCCCAGCAAACATTTTTGGGGAGTGGGAACTTCCCTGGTGGTTCAGACATTAAAGAATCCACCTGCAATGCAGGAGACCCAGGTTCAATCCCTGAGTCGAGAAAATCCCCTAGAGAAAGGAATGACTACCACACCAGTATAATTGCCTCAAGCATCCCACGGATAAAGGAGCCTGGTGGACTACAGCCCATGAGATGGCAGAGAGTCGGACACGACTGAACGACAAAGCACAGCACACACACACACACGTGTGTGTGTGTGTGTGTGTCTATATATATATGCATACTAACAACAAACAATCGAAAATTGAAAAAACAATAACATCTACAGTGTTTTTAAACCATAAACATTTAGGGATAAATCTAACCAAAGATGTGTAGGATTTGTATCATGAAAACCACAAAACCTTACTGAGAGAAATTAAAGGAGATCTAAAAAATAGAGACATATTTTCTTATTCATGTGTTGGAAGGTTCAATTATTTTAAACTGTTGCTCTCTCCAAATTGACCTATAGATTTAGAACAATGCCAATCAAAATTTCAGCAGACTTCTCTGTAAAAAGGACAAGTCGATTCTTAAACTCATATGCAAATACAAAGAACCTAGACATCTAAAACAGCTTTGGAAAAGAAAAATAAATTTGGAGCACTAACACCTAATAATTTTAGGGCTCATCGTAAGCTCCAGAAATCCACATTTTGGTATTAGTATCAAGATAAACAAATGGATCAATGAAACACAATAGAATCCAGAGAGATACATGGATACATATATACACCACTGGTTTTTGACAAAGCTGTAAAATCAATTCAGTAGAGAAAGAAAAACCTGAAAAAAAGTGGGTATACGTATGCAAAATAAAGACCGAAAGAACATTGATCCTTAACACACACTAAATAATTAGGACAAAACTGATCATGTATCTAAATGTGAAACCTAAGACTACGAAATTTTGAGAAGAAAACATAGGAGAAAGTCTTTGTGACCTAGGATTAGGCAAGTTTTTTTAGATGCAACATCAAAGCATAATTATAAGTAAATTACTTTTTAAACTGACCTCATTAAAATTTTAAATATCTGCTCTTCAATGAACACTATTGGGTGAATAAAAATACAATTGTAAAACCTAGATTTGATAAAGCACTAGAATCCAGAATACACGAAGAACTCTCAAAACTCAGCAGTGACAAATAACACAATTGTGTAAGTGGGCAAAACCTTGCTCAAACACTTTATCATACTGGCTATGTAAACGGCCACTTAGTACATGCAAACATGCTAAAATCGCAAGCCATTAAGACTATGTAAAGTAAAGCCATTGCATGCCTATTAGAATGGCTAAATTCTAAAACGACATCAAGTGCTGAAAAGTAGGTAAAGAACACTGAAGCATTCATACACTGCCATCGGGAATGTAAAATGGTATATTCAGGGCTCAGTAGTAAAGAATTGGCCTGCTAATGCAGGAGACACGGGTTCAATCCCTGATCCAGGAAGATCTCACATGCTGAGCACAAATACTGAGCTTGTGCTCTAGAGCCTGGGAGCCACAGCTACCGGAGCCCACATGCCAATAAAGAGGCCCGGACTCCCTAGAGCCTGAGCTCCACAACAATGAGAAGCCTGCACACCACAACTGGAGTAGCCCGCACTCTCCATGCAACCAACTAGAGCAAGCCTGCACGGCAGCGAAGACCAAGCACAGCACCCCCAGAAGAGTACCTTCACTTTGGAAAATAGTTGGAGATTACTTTAAAAATTAAATACACATATACCATAAGATCCATTCAGGCTACTCCTACCTATTTGGTCAAGAAAATAGAAAGCCCACGTTCTGTCAAACATTTGCACACAAATGTCCATAGCAGCTTTATTTGTTATTGCTGTAAATTGGAAAGAACTCAAAAGTCCATCATCAGTAACTGGATAAACAAACTGTAGTACATCCATACCATGGAAATATCTCAGCAATAATAAATTAGCTATTGGTAGATACTTCAGCATGGATGAATCTAGAAGAATAATCTTGAGCAAAAGAAACCAGATAAAATATATGTGTGATTCCATTTCATAATCTCTAGGAAATGCAAATTAATCTATAGCTATAGAAAGCAAGGAAAGAATTGCCAAGGATCACAGGGAAATTTGGGGGATGACACTATGTTCAAGCTTTGATTGCAGTGATATGTAAATAAATCAAAACTTACTGAATTGCACACCTTAATAGGTATGCCTGCGTGCATGCCCAGACGCTTCAGTCATGTCTGACTCTTTGTGACCCAGTGGACTGTAGCTTACCATGCTCCCCAGTCCACGGGATTCTCCAGGCAAGAATACTGGGGTGGATTGCCATGCCTTCCTCCAGGGATCTTCCCAACCCAAGGATGGAACCCTCGTCTCCTGCATCTCCTGCATCGCAGGCAAATTCTTAACTGCTGAGCCATCAGGGAAGCCCCTTAATAGGTATACTTAAGAAGCATGTATTATGCATCAACCACATCTCAATTTTTCAATTGTACGACTTCCAGCAAATACCACTGTAGGGTCCATTTCTAACAGTGACATATTTAATACACTCAAACCCTGTGAAATTGATTTTCAAGTTTACTGTGAAAGAATGCTTTGACAATTCCTTCTAAATTAGTCTCTGTAACTGAAACAGAATTCGACCAGTTAGGGGACTCACTAAACACTTTAAAAATTTTTTTAAGATATAGTTAAATGGTTCTGTACAAGTCTTCTACTGTTCAATCAAAACAGCAAACACAACAAAAGCCCATCTGTAGATACTACTGGGATTTGTGTCCCTTAGTGAAGCTATCTATAATCCTTGGCAACAAATCCTTGTCATTTGCAAATCCTTGGCCCCTCCCTCCTCTGAGCTTCAGCCTGTGAGGAGCTGGAGTAGGAGACAGCAGCCTAATGCCAAGCTTTAATTATCCAAGTATATTCCTTTAATATGGGGCATTCAGCCTCCTTTGGTATTTCTCCTAAGAGGAAGTTGGCAGAGCCTATTTTAAACCACCTATAAAATAAGCAAATAAAAATATATGTTTACTTCCCTCTCTTCCTTATGCTTTCTTAAACTTACCTAGAAGTAAAAGAGCTGTTTTATATGAAGAGATTCATGCATACAGAGATTTATTTCCTTAAAATCTGGCATCTCTATAAAGAAAAACTGCTTATGTATAGCCATATAAGAAAACAAGATGAGCCTTAAAAAGAGATGATTTTTAGACCATTGTACATGTATTTTTAGAAATACATTTGCCATATGAATTAATGAAGGAGAGTCTGTGTGAGATGTAATCCTTTCGTTCTTGAAAAGAGAGCAACAGAGCACGTTACCTATCAGTAACATACTGCATTCTTGCTAAGCTGCTTCAGTCATGTCCAGCTCTTTGCAACCCTATGGACAGAAGTCCACCAGGCTCCTCTGTCCATGGGATTCTCCAGGCAAGAATACTGGAGAGGGTAGCCATTCCCTCCTCCAGGGGATCTTCCTGACCCAGGGATCAAACCGGTGTCTCTTATGCCTCCTGCATTGACAGGTGTGTTCTTTACCACTAGTGCTTCCTGGGAAGCCCCAAGAACCACGAGATGAGTCCAAAACGACTGGGAGGGGCTGAGTGCTTGAGACACAGCTGGGTCTCTTTAATTTTGAAACTTACCTAGCCTTTTATGTCATTGTAACGGGGTTGTGCCTTTGCCCCACTCACTTTCACACTTTATAGGACTTGCTGGAGGAGGGGTGAGGCATGACTTAGCAGAGCTTCCTTGCAGATTACTGGTTACTGGAAGCCTGAGTGTTCCTCCTGCTCTGGCTTGTGCAAGAATAAATCCAGCACCATCTAATAGGGCCATGATTTTTCTTGTCCTTTCCTGTTTGGAGACGGATATTGACAGTAGAGCATGCCAGGTCACTGACTCACATACAGTGCAAACCGCAGAGTGCAGAGCGGAGAAGGATACCCAGCTCCAAAACTTCATGCTCTTCATAGCAGTGATAAAGTACTCACACAAGACCCACAATTATTCTTAAAATTTCTGAGAAACTACAGTGTAATAAAGGTTAACAACTCTAGTGACATCATGTGAATATCACTCACACTATCTTGTACACCTCCCAATAGTTGTGACCAAAAAAGGGACTTCACTTGTGTCACACACACACACAAACCCCCAAAACTAAAATCTAGATCCCAGCCTAATCAAAAGTCTTCCCAGGTGGCTCAGTGATGAAGAACTCGCCCACCAAGCAGGAGATGCAGGTTCAATCTCTTGGCCTGAAGATCCCCTGGCAAACAGCCCCAGTATTTTTACCCGGGAAATCCCACTGAGAGAGTTAATTCTTAGGTAGGTTGATAAGGAGTCCAGGGCCCTTGAGAAGAAGAAAGTGGTCCAGGGCTCTCAAGAAGGAGAAAAGGACAATCATCTTTTTCTACATTGTTTTGTCTTAGTCACATAAGACATTTTTATTTTTATTTTTTTAAATTAATTAATTAATTTATTTATTTTTACTTTACAATTCTGTATTGGTTTTGGCATACATTGACATGAATCCACCAGAGCTGTACATGCGTTCCCAAACATGAACCCCCCTCCCACCCCCCTCCCCACAACATGTCTCTGGGTCATCCCCGCGTACCAGCCCCAAGCGTGCCATATCCTGCATCGGACATAGACTGGCAATTCGATTCTTACATGATATTATACATGTTTCAATGCCATTCTCCCAAATCATCTCACCCTCTCCCTCTCCCTCTGAGTCACATAAGACATTTTTTAAAAAACTGAGTTGTTATGACAACAGTCTTTAAGACTAACTTTTTTTAAGCCCACAGCTGAGAAACCTATATTCAGGTCAGGAAGCAACAGTTAGAACTGGACATGGAACAACAAACTGGTTCCAAATAAGAAAAGGAGGACGTCAAGGCTGTATATTGTCACCCTGCTTATTTAACTTATATGCAGAGTACATCATGAGAAATGCTGGGTTGGAAGAAGCACAAGCTGGAATCAAGATTGCCGGGAGAATATCAATAACCTCAGATATGCAGATGACACTACCCTTATGGCAGCAAGTGAAGAGGAAGTAAAAAGCCTCTTGATGAAAGTGAAAGAGGAGAGCAAAAAAGTTGGCTTAGAGCTCAACATTCAGAAAACGAAGATCATGGCATCTGGTCCCGTTACTTCATGAGAAATAGATGGGGAAACAGAGGAAACAGTGTCAGACTTTATTTTGGGGGGCTCCAAAATCACAGCAGGTGGTGATTGCAGCCATGAAATTAAAAGACGCTTACTCCTTGGAAGCAAAGTTATGACCAACCTAGATAGCATATTGAAAAGCATAGACATTACTTTGCTAACAAAGGTCCATCTAGTCAAGGCTGTGGTTTTTCCTGTGGTCATGTATGGATGCGAGAGTTGGACTCTGAAGAAAGCTGAGCACTGAAGAATTGATGCATTTGAACTGTGGTGTTGGAGAAGACTCTTGAGAGTCCCTTGGACTGCAAGGAGATCCAAGCAGTCCATTCTGAAGGAGATCAGCCCTGGGATTTCTTTGGAAGGAATGATGCTGAAGCTGAAACTCCAGTACTTGGCCACCTCATACGAAGAGTTGACTCATTGGGAAAGGCTCTGTTGCTGGGAGGGATTGGGGGCAGGAGGAGAAGGGGACGACAGAGGATGAGATGACTGGATGGCATCACTGACTCAATGGACGTGAGTCTGAATGAACTTCGGGAGTTGGTGATGGACAGGGAGGCCTGGCGTGCTGAGATTCATGGGGTTACAAACAGTCAGACAAGACTGAGTGACTGAACTGAACTGAATGGTTCAAGGATATGTTTTTCCTTAAGCTCTGCACTAAGGATTATATAACAATGTATCTTGCTTGAGGACATGTTTTTCCTTCTTAACAAGAACCTTCTGACTAATCTTGTTATCCTAAGACTTATGCTGTGGGAGTAGGTCTGGTAAAAGTATCTCAGGCCTTGATAAGACTAGCAAATGGGACACTCTCCGGCCCCCTTCTGATGTCTGAGTCAGAAGCTTTCTCTGTCCTTTTTATACTTTAATAAAACACTGCCACACAAAAGCTCTTGAGCAATCAAGCCTGGTTCCTCGTCCCAAAGCTAAATCTTCTTCTTCAGAGATCACAAATCTGACATCGTTCACCATAAGCCATCACTGACAGGCCATGGGGTCCCAAAAGAGTCAGACACAACTTAGTGACTAAACAACAACAAATCAAAAGAAAAAAAAAAAAAAAAAAGAAAGAAACAGACCAACCCAGACTGAAGGATGTTCTAAGCACACCTGGCCAGTACTCCTCAAGACTGTCAAGGTTAAAACCAGGAAACTGTCACAGACCAGAGATGGGGGAATTGTGACAGCTAATGAGGGAATCAGGATGGAAGGTGTTCAGGAACTCTGTACTACCTTTGCAACTGTTCTGTGAAAGTTACCCTAAACAGAAATCTATCATAAAAGCTCAAAAATAATTCTGAGAAAGGATGTTTGTACCTTGTTGAAATAAGAGTCTAAAAAGAAAATATTTAGAGCTGACAAGGATGATGGGTGAATAAAAAAAGCTGGTAAAGTTATCTAAGCAGATGACGTTCTTAAATCTTTGCCCTTTCTGCTGTAAATTTCATTGTTGGCTTCCAAAAGAAAAGCTGGAGAGTCAGGTGAAACTAACAAGCAATTTGAATTTAAAAAAGAAAGTCTTTAGAAAAATGTAAGCCTCCACCAAGTCTATGTGACATGAAGAGCTACACAAGGGAAAACGTAACAATGGATTTTTTTCTGTGCCCTTACACCCATGTGCAAACATATATCCAATGTAACACATAGCATATAGTTAATGTTTACACAGCTGCTCTGTCCATTACACCTTGATTTCCTTGTAAGGCAGTATTCCATAGGTTGAAAAGTAGTCTTTAGAATCATTGGTGTGTGTGTTAGTCACTCAGTCACGTCCAGCTCTTTGAGATCCATAGACTGTAGCCTGACAGGCTCCTCTGTCCATGGGATTCTCTAGGCAAGAACACTGGAGTGGGTTGTCATTCCCTTCTCCAGGGGATCTTCCTGACCCAGGGATTAAATCTGGGTCTTCTGCATTGCAGCCAGATTCTCTACTGTCTGAGCCACCAGGGAAGCCATTTAGTATCATTCGATATAACATAAATAAATCCCAACTTTTCCAACTTCCTAGTAGGGACTTTAAACATTTATCTAAATTGTGCTTTAATCAAATTAGGTTCTACTAGCTAATCTTCCAAAGTGCCGAGGTGTATTTCACAGGTACTCAATGAATGTCACAAGATGGTGATATTTTTCATTAGGGTGAAAAAAAAATGTGTTTCCATGGAAAACTCTGCAGTGCCTATAGCAAATCCTTCCACGTTATCTGATATTAGCCTCTCACTGCCCTTGATCTATTTTACAACTTGATTATTTTAGGTAATTCATAGCAATGCAAAGTGATCCTTCTGTAGAGTTATGCAAATTAATTCTGTCCAGTGGAGGGGCCACTCTCCCCTTCACCTTTGGAAAAGGTGATTTTGTATCCAACTGTAAATTCAAGACTTTTTTACTCCATTGTTGGAGGAGGTCATTGAAAGTATGTGACCACAAGTTGACCCTCAAGCTGGACCTGGGCAAACAGAGGCTCCTCATAGCTCCCATGTTGTTGAATTGTAACTCTGCCCATCATTCCCATAGTGGAACCATTTTCAAGGATGTAACCTTAAGAGAATAAGGTGTTGTTGAGACATTCTGAATCCCATTAAGGTCTCTACATAAACTTTTAAGATTCTGGCAGGCAGGCGGTTGTTGCTGCTATTAACTAATTGTCTGCAACCTCACGAACTGCAGCAAGCCAGGCTTCCCTGTCCTTCACTATCACTCGGAGTTTGCCCAAGTTCACATTCATTCAATTGGTGAGGCCATCCAACCATCTCACCCTCTGCCGCCCCCTTCTCCTTTTGCCTTCATTCCTTCCCAGCATCAGGGTCTTTTCCAATGACTAGGCTCTTCGCATCAGATGGCCAAGGCGCTTCAGCTTCAGCATCAATCCTTCCCAAGAATATTTAGGGTTTATTTCCTATAGGATTAACCTGTCTGATCTCCTTGCTGTCCAAGGGACTCTCAAGAGTCTTTTCCAGCACCACAATTCTAAAACATCAATACTTCAGTGCTCAGCCCTCTTTATGGTTGGACCATGAAGAAAGAAGGCAGGCAGGTAAGGAGATAGTACACTGGACCTGTAGCCGCCCAAGACAAGTTCCCTTGCTTATTAAACCTGCTAGCGACCAATGTGATGTGGCCTGTCCTCTGTGTATCGGGTCCAGTTTGCAAACCAACATCCATGTTGGTTTTATTTATTGCTTTGGTTTTTCTCTTTTAACTGTTGTAACATTTTAGCAGGCTCCTCTTAATAAGCGGTTAAATAAAAATTTCTGAGCTCATGTTTACTTGACATCTGTAGAGGAGTTACAATTTATCATCTGGGGAAAATGATCCTATAATAAGGGTATGCATTTTATTTTACTCATCTCTGTATTCTCAGTGTCTATCCTGATTGATGATGTGTACTAAATGAATAAATGTAGAAAAGAATTGATACTATTTTAAAAATGCAAGGAAGAAATCTTGCAAACTGAGATGAAATTTGATGAAGACATTGGGATGCCTACCGAAGGTCTTCATAGAGCTGTAAAGAAGGATGAAAGTTCCAATGTAAGCTCAGTGGTATTTTCCTGTGGGAGGCAGCTGTAGCCTTATCCATTAAGACCCAGAATCCAGCCAGTCTTTACTTACAAGGAAAAGTACCTACTTCACTCCATACTTTTACTGCCATAGGCCACTTGACCCCTGGTAAGGGAACTATTTTAGAGAAAAATATAAAAAAGGATGATGCAACTTTGAGTGCAAGAGGACCTGGGTATCAGTCACGGTATATCTGAGACCAGCATTCTCAACCTGAGGCACCTAAAATTTTGTACAAGGTCGATAACTTGAATGGCTTTAGGTATTACCTTGAAACCATTACCAAAAGTAATCATTGCCCCTTAAAGGATGCTAAGAAGCCTGTAGCAGAGGCGGTTTACCATCAGCAATAGTAATCCTTAATGCATACCTGCTAACTATACAAATAGTCAAAGGGCTCATTACCCAAAGGTAATGCTTAATACCAGATCTTTTAGGTTCAGACCAAACTAGGTTCAAACTCTTGCATGTATTGGCTACATGATCACAGAACTAGGAGGGGAATTTGCATGGAAACCTGGGTCTAGCACACAGCATCGCTCAATAAAAGTAACTCTTACATTACAATTACTGGAAAACTGAGACAAAGTCGTTTAGTTGCTAAGCCGTGTCCAACTCTTTGTGCCCACCAGGCTCCTCTGTCCATGGGGTTTTCTAGGCAAGAATACTGGAGTGGTTGCCATTTCCTTCTCCAGGAGATCTTCCCTACCCAGGGGTTGAACCCACATCTCCTACATTTGTAGTCAAATTCTTTACCACTGAGCCACCAGGGAAGTCTAAAATAGATCAAAAATCCCAAAGAAATTCAAGAGAAAACAGGATGGAGTGTAGTTATTTCGTTTGCAATTATATTCTAAAATTTCCTTCATTAATCACCATTATTATTTAATGATCATTCAGCCCCTATCCCCGAATTACTATTGGAAAGTTGAAGCAGCCGGGAGTTGGTGAAGGGCTTTCCCAAAGTGAGGTGTTAAGTGAATATCAGTTTCAGTTTTATTAATCGAACTTAGACCTCCAGTCTCAGAATTCTCTGAAATCCTGCACCAACTCCCAAGTCCCAGTCAGATGGCATGAGGGCAGCTTTCTGCTTCAAATATTATTATTTATAAAATAAGCTACAAGGATATATTGTACAGAACAAGGAATATAGCCAATATTTTATAACTATAAAAGAAGTATAGTTTAGAAATTGCGAATCATTGTATTGTACATCTGTAACACATAATACTGTACATCAACTATACTTCAATAGGGAATTCCCAGGCTGTCCAGTGCTTGGGACTCCAGGCTTTTACTGCCACGGGCCCGGGTTTGATCCCTGGTTGGGGGACTATTTTAGAGAAAAATATAAAAAAGGATGATGAAACTTTGAGTGCAGGAGGACCTAGGTGTCATTCTCGGTGAACCTGAGACCAGCGTCTGAACTTGAGGCCCCTAAAATTTTGTACAAGGGCAATGACTTGAATGGCTTCAGGTAGTTGACTTCCTGGCTCCTTGTCAATTAGATCAACTATTTTTATAAAGTTTATTAACTAAGCAATGATATCAGATCACGTCCTGAAATGGAGGGGGATGCCTACCCATTCATTATAGGATTAAGACTGCAACACTTCACAAAATTATAGAAATTAAAAACCTGACATTTATATGCTTATTAGCTCATAAAAGGCCTTCCTTGAATAGAGGCAAAAGAATTAGTCACCTTTTCTTCTTTTAGTCTTGCAATTAAGTGTGTGTGTGTGTTTGTACATGTGTTCAGCATTATGTAGGTATTGGAGGAATAAAACAGAAAGGAACAACATATAATCCCTATGAACTAAGAACCTAATAAAGAACCACATATGTCCATGCAAAGTCTTATTCAAACATGTTCATGGTAACTTTATTCAGAATAGTGGGGATCTGGCAACAGTCAGGAATTCACTAATAGAATGGATAAACAAGTACGACATATTCATACAATAGAATATTACTCAGCAACTAAAGAACAAACTACTGATACACAAGGCAGAATGGATGAAATCTCAAACACCATGAGAAGTGAAAAAGGACCTTTACACAAAATAATACAAAAGTATTACCCTGTTTATTTTCTGTTCTAGACTGGTGATCCTCCAACCTTTTTGGTACCAAGGACTGGTTTCACAGAAGACAATTTTTCCATGGCCTGGGTGCGGGGGATGGTTTCAGACGCTTCTCATCAGGAACGTGCAACCTCGATCTTCCCACTCACATTCACACTAGGGTTACTGCTGCTTTGAGAATCGCGTGGCACCGCCGATGTGACAGGAGGCGGCGCGCAGGCAGTCATTCGAGTGACGGGAGTGACTGGAAATACAGAAGAAGCTTTGCCTTCTCACCTGCTGTTCACTGCCTGCCATGTGGCCGGGTTCCTAACGGGCCACAGACTGACACTGGGGTTGGAGACCCCTGTTCTAGACAACAGGCAGAACTAATCTGTGATGAACAAAGTGTCTGAGCCGAGGCAGCCTGTCTGCGTGTGTCTGTGAGTGCTGTAGGTTAAGCATACGTGTTTGTGCATGTATGTATGTGTGTGTGGGAAATACTGACTGGGGAGGAACACGAAGTAATTTTGGAGGATGAAGGCAATGTCCTAGGATCTTGGCTGCAGAGATGTACTTATTAATCAAACTCAGGAAATGTATACTTAATACTTGTACACTTGAATGTATGTACGAGTTACACACAAAAAAATTCTAGTCAAAGTAAAAAAGAAATCTAGTTTAAAAGTATACATGAGGGTAATGAGTAAGAATGTCTGCAACTGATTTTAACATGTGTCCACAACTAAACAGATTGGTCGTTGGACAGAGAGATACAGTTGTACCGATGTATCACAAAATGTGCAGGAAAAGCTAGGTGGTACACAGGCAGGTTTTCACGGTATGTCTTACAGGTATGTTTGAAATTTTTCACAATAAAATGTTGGAAAAAAACCAATGAATTTGAGAAAAAGAGAATTATGCAAAATGAACTTTATCATCTTCCTCATCATTATCATCACTATAATATCTAAATATTCCATTTATTGAAAATCTGCTTTGGCTTTAACATAATTAAAATACTGATTATTTTTACCCTAGTCTGATGGGAATAGTATTTCCAACACACATAAGAGAAATGAATTTGCTGAAAGTCACTAGCTGGTGAGTGGCTGAACTTGAGCTTATATTCTATACTAGTATCTTCTATTTGTTATTTGCTTATTATTGTTTTTGTTCTCTATTGCTATGTCAATTGCATAAGGCTATTGTTTATGACCACAGTGGGTCAAAAAAACAACTAAGATAGAGCACAAAGTTCTAGAGACTCAAGTTTGAAATTCTGTCATTCAGATTACAGGATACATTGGGTAAATAGCAAAAGGAATGATCAATGTGAGTAATAATTCCATGGAAACATGTGGTACGTCCGGACAGAGAACAAATTTGAAATGACTGACATTGCTTAAGTTGCAAGTGGCTTTACACGTGGTGAAGTCCAATTGCATAACAGGAACCACTGGATTGGATTTGGGAAGGAAAGGAACACTGTCAGGCAAAGACAGCTTAACACGAACTAGAATAACTCATCTGCGTACAGTGCTATAGAGCCTGCTGCTTTTATACAACTCTTTTGATTATAAATTTGCACCTTTATTCAGCTTGCAAATGAAAGATGACTAAGGGTGGTTTGAATCATGAGTCATCGCTTTGATTATCTGCCAGTTACCTTGAAAGGTGAAGTTGCTCACTGACTTCACGCTTGATGACCAAATCACTTTAGGTTATGTTGATCTAGAATGCATTGAGATCTTGTTCAACCAAGGGTCTTGAGAAAAAAATCAGCATGTTCTTGGTTTATTTTAAAAAGATGAGGAAGCAGTATCCTGATTTAGAAGTTTTGCTAGGTATCATTGAGACCTGGAAATTTGTCCGATTGATATTGGAAAGATTGGCTGATATTCAGGGTGGTGAGCCAAGTCTTTAAAAAAAAGAACTCTAGGTTGTTTTCATGTCCTGGCTATTATAAACAGTGCTGTGATGAACATTGGGGTACATGTGTCTCTTTCAATTCTGGTTTCCTTGGTGTGTATGCCCAGCAGTGGGATTGCTGGGTCATAAGGCAGCTCTATTTGCAATTTTTTAAGGAATCTCCACACTGTTTTCCATAGTGGCTGTACTAGTTTTCATTCCCACCAACAGTGTAAGAGGGTTCCCTTTTCTTCACATCCTCTCCAGCATTTATTGCTTGTAGACTTTTGGATCACAGCCAGAGGTCCATCAGCAGATGAATGGATAAGAAAGCTGTGGTACATATACACAATGGAGTATTACTCAGCCATTAAAAAGAATACATTTGAATCAGTTCTAATGAGATGGATGAAACTGGAGCCAATTATACAGAGTGAAGTAAGCCAGAAAGAAAAACACCAATACAGTATACTGACACATATATACGGAATTTAGAAAGATGGTAATGATGACCCTTTAAGCAAGACAGTAAAAGAGACACAAATGTATAGAACAGACTTTTGGACTCTGAGAGAGAGGGAGAGGGTGGGATGATTTGGGAGAATGGCTTTGAAACATGTATACTATCATGTAAGAAACGAAGTGCCAGTCTATGTTCGATACAGGATACAGGATGCTTGGGGCTGGTGCTTGGGGATGATCCAGAGAGACGATATAGGGTGGGAGGTGGGAGGGGGATTCAGGATTGGGAGCTTGTATACACCCGTGGTGGATTCATGTCAATGTATGGCAAAACCAATACAGTATTGTAAAGTAAAATAAAGTAAAAAAAAAAAAAAAAAGAACTCTATTTAAAAGTAAAGAGACTACTTACTGAGGCAAAGACTGCTAAGATTTGAGCCCTAGACTCCATAAAGTCTTCCTTTTGCAAGTGTGCATGCTCAGTTGCTTAGTCATGCTCGACTCTTTGTGGCCCCATGGACTGTAGCTTGTCAGGCTCCTCTGTCCATGGCATTCTCCAGGCAAGAATACTGGAGCCATTTCCTGCTCCAGGGGAACTTTCCCACCCAGGGATTGAACCTGCGTCTCTTGGGTCACCTAAATTGGCAGGTGGGTTCTTTACCACTAGTGCCACCTGGGAAGCCCCAGCCTTACATTTAAGCACAGATTATGTCCTATAATGAGATAGTGCAGGCTAAAATGCTACTTCCTTGCCTTTGGCTGAAACTGGATCAACTCGGCGGATCAACACTGATGTCATGGCCTCCAGCTCTCTGGCGGGGTGCAGATGGACCCTCAGGTTTGAGAAGCTCAACAAGCCCTACAGAGACTGTTCATCAGATATTTATACGAGGGTGGGACCTGCTTATCAGAGCAGCCAGGAAGATATTCACTGTAACTAAACTGAAAATAATAATAGCAATACAGTAAACTTCAGGGTGAAAATACTAAAAACTCTGATCTGGCCCAATTTCTTCTAGCAATTGACTGATCCAAAAGGAATGACATTATAATATGATAAAGAGTTATCAACTCAGATATCCTGACCTTTAGGGGATTTCTCTGTGACTTTTAAAAATTTTAGTAAATTTCCCATAATCATTCTCAGAGCTTTCTGAGAGGCTATTCTCAGACTATAATCCTCAATTTTGCTCGAATAAAATTTTCCATGTAAAAATGTTCTGTCAGGTTTTTCTTTTGCATACAATAAATGTCATACAGGTTACTGAGAGGTTATATGTTTGGGATCAAATCAGTTATCTATAGGACTGGACTTCAGCTTCTGGCCATGAGGGAATAAAAGAAACAGAATAGCAGGGAAACATATACATTACCATTTATAAAACAGATAGCAAGTGAGAATTTGCTGTGTAGAACAGGGAGCTCAATTCAGTGCTCTGTGATAACCTAGAAGGGTGGGACCAGAGAAGGCAGTGGCACCCCACTCCAGTACTCTTGCCTGGAAAATCCCATGGACAGAGGAGCCTGGTAGGCTGCAGTCCATGGGGTTGCTACGAATCGGGCATGACTGAGTGACTTCCCTTTCACTTTTCACTTTTCTGCATTGGAGAAGGAAATGGCAACCCACTCCAGTGTTCTTGCCTGGAGAATCCCAGGGATGGGAGCCTGGTGGGCTGCCGTCTATGGGGTCACACAGAGTCAGACACGACTGAAGCGACTTAGCAGCAGCAGCAGCAGAACGGTGGGATGGGGAGGGAGACGGGAGGGAAATTCAGGCGGAAGAAGACATACCTATACCGTGGCTGATTAGTGCTGATACGTGGCAGAGGCTAACACACTATTGTAGATCAATTGTCCTCCAATAATTGCATTTTGTTCTATTAAAAAAAAATTATCCTTAAAAAAACAAACAAAAAAAGAAACTGGATTTGGCTTCGTATACCTGGGGAAAAAAGATAACCGAAATATATGAAACAGTGTTTTTCATGCATTAGACAAGGAATAGCACAGTACCATGACCTCTGAGGGAAAGGATACAATGAGGTAAGCCCTGGCATTGCCCCCTCTAATGCCTGGAGAGTTTCCAGGTCACAGTCCAAGGATGGGAGATCAAGTAGAGCCTGGAGTTTCTCTGATTTGAGAAGAGATTAGAGAGGCCAAGGTGGCCACCATTTACAGGGGAAATAGACAGAGGGGAGACTGACAGGGAAAGAGAAAAAGAGGAAGACAGGAGAGACACAGAGATCTGCAAAGGATTATCTCAAGCGTTTGGCCAAATACTGATTAGCTCCTGTACATAAGGAAACAGGAGCTTCCCAGGTGGTGCTAGCGGTAAAGAACCCATCTGCCAATGCAGGAGACATAAGAGAGGCAGGTTTGACCCCTGGGTCAGCAAGGTCTCCTGCAAGAGGGCATGGCAACCCACTCCAGTATTCTTGCCTGGAGTGTCCCATGGATAGAGGAGCCTGGAAGGCCCCAGTCCATAGGGTCGCAAAGTGTTGGACATGACTGAGGTGACTTAACACACGTAAGGAAACTGCCAAGGTGAGGAAACAACCCTTGAAATTCATAAAGGGCCGGGACAGTCCAAGTTCCCCTGAGACAGTAAGAAAAGATGGCCTAACACATGGAATAGAATCCTCAGCCGGTGTAATTCTAGACTAGACACCGTTTTGGATCTATCCAACAATGCTTTAAACAAAAACCAAAAAAACTCTCAAGAGAATAAAATTATTTCTAAGTAACTCATCTGCATTTCAGTAAAAAGCCCCCAGGTATTCAAAGGATAACATTTTTTTAAAAATTCAGCACTCAAAAACATAAAATTCATATTGCATGGCATTGAATCAAGATTTACTAGGCATGCAGAGAAGCCTGGGAAGAACTTCCCACAACAAACAGAAAAATTAATCAATAGAAAAAAAAATGAAACAGAAAATAATAATTAGTATACAAGCAGGATAACACAGTACTACAATATACTCTCCACATTCAACAAAGCACCAGAAAGCATAAGAAACATAAAAGACATACAAAAAAAAAAACAAAAAAACCACAAAGTACAAATTATCAAGAAGAAAAATAAAATGTCTGTGATGAGAAAAACATTGGACAGAATTGACAGCAGATAAGACATTGTGGGGGAAAAAATTAGTTTCACTATAACAATGGAAACTACCCCAAATGGGACATACAGAGAATAGAAGGCTAAAGAAGAAGAAGAAGAAAAAAACAACAACAAAACGATGAACAGAGCATTTGTGAGCTGTAGAACAAGGATTGAATGGGTGTCCAAAAAAGAAAAAAGAAAGGAAGGTGATGAAAATACTTTAAGAAATGATGAAAAATTTTTCAATTTTTCAAACTTGATGACAACTATAACTTTCCAGTTGAATCTCAGCAAACCCTAGAGAGATGATTCATGAGATACTTTCTGTAAATTTGCAGTGCTAATTGGGCATGATAGGCAGCCTCTGAATTTATAATCCTGGCCTCCTGGTGCTCATGCCCTTGTATAACCTCCACCCACTGCATATGTGATGAACTGATTGATTTGTATCTAGTGCAGAGAGTGAGGCAGAAGTGGAAATGAGATGTCATTTCCACGACTAGGTTACAAAAGGATGATGGTTTCTACCCTAGTCTCTTTCTTTCTCTCTTTGACCATCAGTTCCCATGATGTGGGACACACAGCCACCAGGCAGGCAGCCCATATGGCTAGGAACTGTGGTCTGCCCACAACCATGTGAGTGAGTTTGGAAAAAATTCTCTAGCCCTGTTTGAGCCTCGAGGGGACTTGCATTCCTGGAAGACAGCTTGACTGCAGCCTCATGAGAGATCCAGAGCCAGATGCACCTACCTAAGCCACCTCAGGACACTTGTCCTATAGAAACTCTGTGATAATGGACGACTTTTGCTTTCAGCCACTGAGTTTTGGGTATATTCATGTACATATATGTATATACACACACACATGAATCAGAAATAAAACACTTTCCTTAGATTGTCCTCGAAGGAAGTATTCCAGAAATATCTGCAAAACAAATGAATATTTAAAAGATAAGGCTTTATACACATACATATAAATATAAATGTATACATGTATATAAATATATGTATATATGTATATAAATTATACACATATATACTTACATATAAGTATACACATATACTATACATATACTTACATATAGTATATTTACACTCACATATATATTGTGCACATATATATATATACACACACACATATATATCTCAACTATTTTATAAAGATAGAGACAATTTTTTTAAAGGTTCTTTTTATGTAGCCCTGGTACCTCAGCTGGTAAAGAATCTGCCTGCAATGCAGGAGACCCCGGGTTGATTCCTGGATTGGAAAGATCCCCTGGAGAAGGAAAGGCTATCCACTCCAGTATTCTTGGGCTTTCCCGGTGGCTAAGAAGGTAAAGAAACCACCTGCAATGCAGGAGACCCAGGTTTGATCCCTGGGTCAGGAAGATTCCCCTGGAGAAGGGACTGGGTACCCACTCCAGTATTCCATGGACAGAGAAGCCTGGTGGGCTACAGTCACTGGGGTCCCAAAGAGTGGGATATGACTGAGTGACTTTCACTTTACATGGACCATTTTAAAAGTCTTTATTGCATTTGTTACAATATTGCTTCTGATTTTTATGTTTTGAGGTAGTGTTTCTTTTCTTTTTGGCTGAGAGGAATGTGGGATCTCACTTCCCTGACTAGGGATCGAACCCACACCCCCGGCATTAGAAGGTGAAGTCTTAATCACTTGACCGCCAGGGGCATCATGAGGAGGGTCTTGACTGAAGCTTTTTAAGACTGGTAAGGATATTGCTATGAGGGGGATTGCTCTGGGATGAGGATTCTTTACAGAGAAGACAGTATTTTATGAGAGCTTTGAGGGGGACAGAGTTTGGCTACAATGCGTCTAGATAGTCAGAGTGAGTCAGTCAGGTAATAGGAGAGATGAGGAATCAGGGGATTTGTACTAAGCCATGAGCAGAATGAAGTGTGAGAAAATGAGAAAACAGACACAGATGGAATAAAAGATGCTTTTTTTGTACACAGATAATTGTAACTTCAGTCTTGGGCTCATGTGATAAAGATATCACATTAACACAAAACATTAATTCTTGCAAAGAACTCTTTTTACCATTACACTCTTTAGAAACATAAAGCATATGCACGTACTTGAGTTGAACGGACAGGGATGAGCTAATAATGAGTTTTCTTATTCTCAGAGAAGCCAGATAAGGCAGAATGGTAACCTACTAATCTCTTCATGAAGCAGAGTATTGCTATATTTCAAAAAGCAGCAGTGACAGCTACACCTAGAGAGAGGTGTGATCACAAAGAAGAAAAATCTATTTTCTTGTCTGATTTACAGCTACAAGTGTTATGAACTTTGATCATATTGGGCCCATTTGATTTACTGTCTATCGAGCCTCACACTTTCTGATTTTCTTGTCCATGGCTTATAACAGTTTTTCCTTGCCAATTTACATTCCAGCTTGCTTTAAAATCAACAGTGTTCATCGATCACTTGCTTTTTCATTTTTAATTTCCACCCATTAGACGTCCATTCGCACTTTCTATGGTGCTAACTCTGTCCTTTACTCTCCTGCCATGTTTCATCACTAAATGACCATGGAAGCTTCCAGGTTGTTGGGGCCACAAGTCACCCCCAGCACACCTTGCTAAGATGAGCACGTCAGAGCTATGAAAACACGTGCAGATAACACAACAGCGTCTCCAACAAGCATTTTAAACGCTGGGCCTCTGAGCCTACTCCCTCTGACTCCTCTACAATTTAGAGAAACAGTTGATTAACAAAACTCAGGTTAACAAAAGTCTTCAATTTAACAAAATTAAATTTCATGTAATACACTCAAATACAGTTTATTCTATTGAAGTGGTGTCCTGTTGGGATTTTCTTCATTCTCCAGAGAAATGATTTCATTGCTGGGGAAGAAAGTGTCAGAAATGAGGCAAAATGGACACAAAATGTAACAAAAACATGGGATGTTTTAATCTCCTGTACCAGCATGTAACTTGAATTCCCATTGTAGTATAATGGACTTCCTGAGCATATCTTATCAATGAATGTGCAGGATGAAGCATGTTCAGTTTGAAATATAAAGTTGGGATTTTCAAATAAGAGGTTCTAAAGTAGAATCATGTTTTGAAAATTCATCAAGCAGGTTCTCTCTTCACCAAAAGCCATCAGGAGAGACAGGTCACGTCTATTCTGAGGGTGGGTGTAAAGATCATTGTAAAAAAAATTCAAAGCTACAACTAAATAAGTCTGACACTGAGTGAATAGGCTGAGAAAAATAGGCTCTCTTCCTTTTAAATGATCAAAAATATATTTTGTGTTGAACTAAATAGGGCTTTATCCTTCCGATTTCTCATTTTAAAATCAACCTAATAGTAACTTCCAACTAACAAAGCTATTTTTCAAAAGAATAAATGCTTTGCAGAAGGTATAATTTTTCAGTATACATAGTTAGGTATTTTCCAATAATACAAAAGATTTTACTTCTGTAAACTGGAGAATAAGAAATTAGTTTTGAGATCAGATTTCTTACTATTTTATTCTCTATTTTGGACCCAGGTTTTTCAGAAAGTGGCAACAACAGTCATTTTAAAGATGCACCTAAAATATCAGTAAAGCAGATAATTGTATACCGAGCCAGCCTGAAAATATTGTTATTACACATTTAATAAAGCCCCATGAGTTTTCTGACTACTCTTCAATCCATTCATTAGTGATTCTGTATTTTCTTTGTAGGTCATTGCTACAGCCAGTAATTGGAGGCTGCATGAATTAAAACTTAAATCAAATTATATGTCCCAGGTCACAAAGACAGACTGGAGGCTTGAAGTCCAAAAGTTATTAATGTCTTTAACCAAAAGTGTTATTATTTCTATGTCCCTATATTTAAATTTTAGGATTGCTTGAGTGAACAATTAGGGAAATATGGCTGAGCAGGTCTGGTTTCTTTGCCTGAATTGATCTTCACTCTCCTGTTGCGTGTGGGTTCATCCCAGTGCTGTGAGCTAGGCTTCCCACATCAGGATCTCCTTTCTCAGCACGTGGGGCTCCGAGGAGTCACCGCTCCCGCTAATTCTCTTAGATACTTTCTGCTTGATCTCCTGCACCTGATGCTGGGCCCTGCACGTACTGCTGTTAGAACCTCCTCCCTTTGAAAATTTATCCTGCTTGTTTACATGGTTTTCTCCTGTACCCAACTGTGAGCCCCTGGAGCGCAGAAACTACCATATTTTATTTATCTTCTATCCATAGTGTTTATCTGAGAGCTTGGACACATTGTTGATCAGGGAGCACAAATGGCTACCTGGCAGCTGGCAACCGGCATGCTTTGGCCAGCACGGAAGTTAACAAGAATAGAATTTGAATGCCTTTATGTCAGCCCGTGCTCGGCAGGTTTGGACAGTCTCTATTTTCTTGAACGGGGCCACGGTCACCCATTGATCTCACCACATTGGTCCCTGTGAGCATCCTAATGTGTGGTCCTGGTTGTAGCCGCTCACTGGATATTAGTTATGCAGATAAGTGTCTCGATAGGTGTGAATGTATCTCATCGCATGGAAGAACATTATCTTAATACCCTGACCTTGAAAATCCCTTTATTTTCAGGCCTAGGGTAAGTCAGAAAAATATAACTCTATTATACAATGTATGAAAAAGCGTTTCTGAAATATTTGACAGAGATGGGTCACCCCAAGCATTCTTAAAGTCAACTTAAGACATCTAGGTTGCTTCCATGTTCTAGCTATTATAAAAAGTGCTATGACGAACATGGGGGTATGCCTCTTTCAATTGTGGTTTTCTCAGGGTATATTCCCAGTGGGGGGATTGTTGAGTCATATGGTAGCTCTACTCCTAGTTTTTAAAGGAATCTCCATCTGCTGTTCTCCCTAGTGGCTGTATCAATTTACATTCCTACCAACAGCGCAACAAGGTTCCCTTTTCTCCACATCCTCTCCAAATTGTTTGTAGATATTTTAACGATGGGCATTCGGATGGGTGTGAGGTGATACCTCATCGTAGCTTTGATTTGCAGTTCTCTAATAAGGAGCGATGCTGAGCATCTTTTCATGTGTTGGCCATCTGTCTGTCTTCTTTGGAGAAATGTCTGTGTAAGTCTTTGGCCCATTTTTTGCTTGAATGGGTTGTTTGTTTCTGGTATTGAGTTACATGAGTTGCTTGTATATTTTGGAAGTAAGTTCTTGGTCAGTTGTTTCATTTGTAATTATTTTCTTCCATTCTCAGCGTCCAAATGTAAAATAGACAGCAAGTGGGAATTTGCTATGTGACTCGGGAGCTCAACCCAGTGCTCTGTGACCACCTACAGGGATGGGGTGGGGAGGGTATATATACATACCTGTGGCTGATTCATGCTGACGGATGGCAGAAAACATGACAATATTGTAAAGTAATTATCCTCTGATTTTACAAACAAAGGAATAAAAACCATTAGGCAGGAAAACAGATCCATATGAGTTACGTGTGGAACCCAGAGAATGCAAACAAACCAACTCCTTGGAAAGCCTAGATTTGCATTCCTGAGATGGTACACAACTTCTGCCTTGCTCACTGGAATTTTAAAAGCAATGATCCTGGCTAACATTTCAAGTGTAAATTCAAGAAGCTGTTTCTCTGGGCTGATCCTGAGACGCTCCTCACTACAGCCAATGGAAACACAATAGAGCACATTCTAGAAAAGTGATTCCACAGGGGGCCACAGCAAAGATGTACAGGGTGAAACACTCTCCTGTTCTGGTTCAGTCTGGAAGAGTGTTGAAGCACCCAGCTAGACTGATGATGCTCACATCACCAGTTGGCGACAACCCTGAGCCAGACCAAGTTTCCCACGAAAGCAGTTGGGTCTGTTTAAGCCATCTGATCAACCGGGATTAAGGGTCTCAAGGTTTACCTTCATGTCTCTATAATGATTTTAACATTTTAATTTCATTTTTACTTATTTATTTAACATTTTAAAAGCAACTATTAGCATGTGTTCACACTAGTCATAGAAATTCTCACCTGTAGAAAGCATAATATCCATAAAAGTGCAACTTTGAGGAAGCTAACGCCTGCGAATATTCCCAGCTAAATAGCTTGTGGTGTCTGTGAGAGGGCTTCCCTGGTGGCTCAGCTGGTTAAGAATCTGCCTGCAATGAGGGAAACCCAGGTTTGATCCCTGGGTCAGGAAGATTCCCCAGGAGAAGGGCATGGCAACACACTCCAGTATTCTTGCCTGGAGAATTCTAAGGACAGAGGAGTCTGGTGGGCTACAGTCCACGGGGTTGCAAAGAGATCAACATGACTGAGTGACTAACACTAGTAGTTTAAATAGTGGGTTGGCCAAAAATTTCTTTTGGGTTTTCATGTTCCGGAAAAACAAACTTCTTGGCCAACCCAATAATTTGCTATGTAGAATTACTATTAATATGACCAATAGTTGGTTTCCAAAGAAAGACTTTATAGTAAGTCTTCTTTCTGAGTAATTAGAAAGTAACACTCATTTCTGTTGGAGCCACACCTTTGTCAAGACGCTGAAACCCTACCAGCTGCCTGCAGGAAAACACACATCGAGTTGGCAGAGCCAAGCCTGGGGTGAGTCACTAAATTTGATCTTTTCCACAACTGCCATTATAAAAAGGGAATATGCTTTCTATAATCTGCCATGACAATTACAAGACAGAAAAAAAAATCCCTGAGTAAATATAATAACAAAGCCTATTTGCACGAACAATAAAAGAAATGCCATTTTCTCAATGTCATGTAACAAGGTACACAAGCATCCTCCTCAGAGCACACACTAAACATTGGCCACCTGGACCACAGACTAAATTTTGCCTTAACCCTGGCATCAGCTTCATGGCCTAATAGTTCTAGATTTACATGTTTATATTGCAATTGATTTTCTACTTCAGCTTTTGTTGGCCCAGAAATGATAAGAAGCGCCAACAGAGATAAGAGATGCTAGGCACCAAGCCCTTAATATCTTTGTCAGTAGAGCTCAGAAACCTCTTTCTTGGGCATTCAAGGGAGTTGTCCTCCCAGGATTAGCCTTGAGCCCTTCAGTTCTAGCTGGACTTGTCTGACCATCTGGCCAGCTCTGTCAGGAAGACATGAGGAGGCTTGCTATGATTTCCTACCAAAGGGCTGGAGTTCTTGCTCCTCTGCATTTACAGACAGTTTTCTCTCTTTTAGAGAAGACTCTTAACACCCTGGACAGAGGTTCTAGGTGACCACAAACCTCGTCCTGTTTAAATTGCTCTGGCTCATTTAAACAGGCACCATGTTGCTAACGTACCTCCATGACAGCGCTTCTGAGGGCATGAGAGCTCCGACAGCAAAGCAGCACATGGGATCCACAGAAGACACATCTGCCATTTCAGTTTTAAAAAGTGAAGTTATTAGACTGTCTTGCAACCAAGCATATGTTCAATCACCATACTGACAACAGGGCTGTTTCTTCAGAGGTCAAATATCTTGTTGCTCATGTGAATGAACAAGCAAGGTTTGAAAAAATTGGTGTAGTCAATCTTATTTACAAAGCAGAAATAGAGACACAGATGTAAAGAACAAATGTATGGATGCCAAGTGGGAAAGGTTGGGGTGGCGGGGGGTGGGGGGAAGAACTGTGAGATTGGGATTGACATATGATGGCGATGGACAGGGAGGCCTGGTGTGCTGCGATTCATGGGGTCACAAAGAGTTGGACACAACTGAGCGACTGAACTGAATGCATAAAATAGGTAAGTAATGAGAACCTACTGTATAGCTCAGGGAACTCGACTCAATGTTCTGTGGAGACCTAAATGGGAAGGAAATCCAAAAAAGAGGGAGTATATGTATATGCTTGCTGATTCACTTTGTTGTAAAGTAGAAACTAACACAGCGTTGTGAAGCAACTATACTCCAATAAAAATGAAAAAAAAAATGCAGGGAGTTCTATTGTTTTTTAAAGAACTGCTGGTGCTGCTAAGTTGCTTCAGTCGTGTCCGACTCTGTGCAACCCCATAGATGACAGCCCATCAGGCTCCCCTGTCCTTGGGACTCTCCAGGCAAGAACACTGGAGTGGGTTGCCATTTCCTCCTCCAAAGCATGAAAGTGAAAAGTGAAAGTGAAGTCGCTCAGTCTTGTCCAACTCTTCGAGACCCCATGGACTGCGCGGGACTGCACGACATGGTTAACAGTGCCTATAAGACTTGGTTCAAAACCTTTTTAAATCAAGCAAGTCATTGTAACAACAGTGTATTGAAATCAGCCACTTTATGAGTCCAACTGCAGTTCTGAGTGCTGCTTGTGGTTATGCAGTGAAGTTACACTGGTTAAAACAACACAAGTATTTATTCACTGGGTGAAATATATTAGAAAGAGGCAGATGACATGTATGGGCAATTAAAAACCAAAAACTCAAGGAAGATGGACAGAAGAGGGCAGGTACTGTGGTGAGAGAGAAGAGACATGACCTTAGATTTCTATGATCTTCTGACGTCTCACTTTCTGTTAGCATTTAATGACTGAAAAATGCTGTTAGTCATTTTTCAACTTGTGGTTAGGCTACAGGAACCACAGAACAGGAACTCCACTGCGGCAGGCGTTTTAGAAGCAAAAAGCTTTTTGTGTGGGTTCATTTACTATTTTAACTCGGTTGTATCCTCAGTCTCCTTTAAAGGTGTGGCTGCTATTTCTCCTACTCAGTGTGCCTCTTCCTTTTCTATGTCATTTTCCGTTTCCTGGGCTCTCGCAGGGAGGGGGGTAGCTGCATGGAAAACAGTGGGGAAAAGCCCAGGTTTGACCCCTACCTCAGGTTTCTCCGAGTCCACTCCTCACTTGATTCATTCCTTCAGGCTGGTTATTTCATGTTTCTGAGGTTAACTTTCCTCATCTTACCTGAGGGATGCTATGAACTTTCTCTCAGGTTTGTGAGCATTAAATATGATCATGTGTTTCATGCCAAGCTAGAAACTGGTGATCAGTTTTGCTCATCACCAGTAGCTGTTAATGAGAAGCGTGCTTTTCACCATGATGGCAGCACTCCTAATATTTGCTCCTAAGTTTTCACATTTTCTAACTTTTTATCTCCCCAGCCTCCATTTCCTACCCTACTCTTATCATCACCTAACCTCTCTTAAGTGCTAAACATAGGCTAGAACACTGTGCTAAGTACTTTATATAAATGAATCATTGCTCAGAATCTATGCAAGTTTATTACATTAATTCCAGGTGTGTGTGTGTTTTTTTTTTTTTTTTCTCTCTCTCTCTCTTTCAAAGGGAGAGCTGAATTTCAGACTTTAAGTGAAGTTACTGCTTACACAACCAGTTGCCAAGCCAGGATTGGATTTGAGGTCATTCTGACTTCAGCCTCAGTGGAACTCTTCTAAGCCACCAATTACATCAATTACACTCCTCACCAGCTCACAGACCCACAACAACCTATTGAATGCCAGGTCGGTCTGACAACCAGTTTAGCGTGTTTAACTGTCTTGTATCTAATTTCAAAGCTATTCTCCTGTGGGTGGTGGGGGTGTGTTGTGAATTCCCGACCTCCCAGCGGGCAGGAATCTTAGAGAGCATCTGCTAAGCACCCAACGCCTTGCAGGGCACAGACTCGGAGCCCAGTAGATGAAGGTTTAATAAGAAGAGAAAGTGACAGGGCAGAGATAAAGAGTAAATACAGTGCAAGATTATAGCAGGAGGAAAAGAAAAAGGAAGAAGTAGAAAAAATTCACGGGTAAGGAACCAAAGCAAATGTTTACTGAAAGCCTTAGCGCCAGTCATCGCACTTAGGGAACTTTAGGAGACTCTTGAGTGTTCCAGCAGCTCGAGAATGTCACCTCATCTTTAAAGATGAGAAACGGAGTTCCGTGTATTTGGTTGGCCGACTTCCACCATCAATCGCGCGCACGTGGCCCGGGTTTCATGGGACGCCGGCCTCCGGCACCTCTTAGGGTCTGCGTAGTAAAAACGCAGGCGGCTCCCCTCCCACTGAACCTTTGCCGCTGCTGCTTAGTCGCTCAGTTGTGTCCGACTCTCTGCGACCCTACGGACTGTAGCCCACCAGGCTTTTCTGTCCATGGGATTCTCCAGGCAAGAATACTGGAGAGGGTTGCCAAGCCCTCCTCCGGGGGATCTTCCCAACCCAGGGATCTAACCCAGGTCTCCTGCATTGCAGGCGGTTTCTTTACCGTCTGAGCCATTTAGGGAGAGACACGGTGTGCGCGTCAGCGAGACAAGCGATTAAGCAATTAGATGTTTGCCAGCCACACTGGCCCACACTTCGTTCTTACGCTGCACTACAACGCGAGGAATCTCAACTCCCTTAGCCAGACATTTTGGACACATCTTTTTCCTGTGAATCAACTCAGACGAAGGAGATAAACGTAACCGCTTCCTCTTCCCCGAGCCAGAAGCCGGCGGCGGAGCCTCCTTCCTGCAGCCCGCGGAGCTCCGCCAGGTCCCTGGCTCCAAGGCTGTGCGCGGCCGCCTCCCAGCTCCGGAGGCGGGGCCGACGGGGGCGGGGCGCGGAGGCGGGGCCGGGGGGAGGCGGGGCCGAGGAAGTCGCGCTGCCCTCCGCGATGCCCCGGCCCCGCCGCGTCCCGGCGGCTCTCGGAGCTCGCGAGTGGCGGCGGCAGCAGCCCCGAAGACTGGGCCCGCGCAGGTAAGGGGCTTGCGCCGACCCTTCTGCAGCTCCCGGGACGCAGCCTCTGACAGGTGAAGCCGCGCGGGCGAGCGGGGCAACCGGGCTGCTCCTTGCTCTTGCGAGGAGGGCAGGGGTGTCCCCTGCCAACAGAACCCGGGATCCTGAGCGGCTGGGAAGGGAAGTCAGTGGAGCTGCCGGTTCAGGACTCAGAAAGGTACGCCGAGCATCGGGGTGCGGGAGAGCGCACCGGGGCCTGCCCCGGGAACTCTTTGCATTTTGAAGGACCTGCGTTTGGTCTCTTTGGGTACTCCTTTCTGCAGAGGCCAGTCCCTCATTTGGGCGGAATTGGATGCGCCCCCTTCGTGGAAACCCGGCGAATTCGCTTGGGTACCTTGCGCTGAGAGCCCACTGATAATTGTGTATAGGTTACAGAGTGTCTGGTAACATTAAAAAAAAAAAAAATCGGCGGTAGTGGTGGCGAACTCGAGAGGCAATTGCTTCAGCAATTAGTTCCCCAGCGCACTGTCCATTTGTTAAGCAAATGGTGCGTTGATGGCTGGTAAATCTGGGTGAATTTCCACGAAGTGGGTTAGAGCGTCTGAAGCAACTTGTGCGCGGTGTGTGTGGGTTTCACCCGTGCCTCGGTACTTACCGGAGTCTGCTCTAGAAATTTCATCGGCATCGGACACTTGGAGTTACCGAAAAGCCTCGCGGTGAACCTGGGGACTCTAGAAAACCTGCTTCACCGACGCACCAAATCACAAACAGGTCTATGGATTACATTTCCCATTAGCAATGACTTTTTGCTTGGATCAGCAGCATTTCAATTTAACTGATGTTAGCTGCACGTCTGTCAAGGGGGGAACCTCTAGGAGAGCACACAGGCTGGTGTGCTGTGTGGTAGCACAGGTGTGGATACAAAAGGGAATTTTGGGGCAGTCCTTTCTCACAGGTGGATGTTTAGATAGAAGTGGCACATTGTGCTTTTGTTTTTGCGGCACCTGTTTGATCTTTGATGATAAGCATTTTAAATATAGAGAAAATGAAACTCTTTAGAGGATATTTATCGTTAGCCTGGTCACATCCAAGTGGCAAGGATTCTCCAAACCATACTTAAAATAAGGTTAGTTTTGTTGTTCAGTTGCAAAGTTGTGTCTGATTCTTTGCAACTCCACCGACAATACCAGGCTCCTCTGTTCTCCACTATCTCCTGGAGTTTGCTAAAACTCATGTTCATTGAGTCTTTGATGCCATCCAGCCATCTTGTCCTCTGCTGCCACCTTCTCCTCCAGCCCTCAGCCTTTCCCAGCATCAGGGTCTTTTCCAATGAGTCAACTCTTCACATACGGTGGCCAAAGTATTGGCGCTTCAGCATCAGTCTTTCCAATGGATGTTCAGAGTTGATTTCCTTTAGGACTGACCTGTTTGATCTCCTTACCGTCCAAGGGACTCTCAAGAAAAGTCAGCTCTATACCAAGCACCATGCTAGTCACTTTCCTTAAAATGTTGCATAATATTCACCAAGGGGATGTTACTAGCTCTGAACAGATGAGAAACTAAGGCAGGGAAAAATGCAGGAATTTGTTCATAGGAACTGGTGGACCTGGGAGTTGAGTGTGGATATTTCTGAGTTCAGAATCCATGCTTTTTCACTATTCCAAGTTACTGTGAGACAGTGTAAATCTGCAGATTTAATAGAAATGAGAATTCAGATTTACACATCTTGAGAGTTATAGTTGTTGTCATTTAGTTGCTACCTAGTGACCGGCTCTGCGACTCCATGGACTGTAGCCCACCAGGTGCCTCTGCCCGTGGGATTTCCCAGGTGAGAATACTGGAGTGGGTTGCCATTTCCTTTTCCAGGGGATCTTCCCAACCGAGGGATCAAACTCAAAGTCTCCTGCTTGCCAGGTGGATTCTTTGCCACTGAGTCACCTGGGAAAGTCATTGTGCATAAAACGAATATTATTTTCATTCTCTTTGGGTTCTTAAACTGAGACCAATCTGGGACAAGATGAACAGTATTTTAAAAACCAGAAATTTTATTACGTGTCTTCCTTAAGATATTTTTAAGGAGACTCCCTGGTGGCTCAGATGGTTAAGCATCTGCCCGCAATGCGGGACACCCAGGTTCAACCCCTAGGTCGGGAAGATCCCCTGGAGAAGGAAATGGCAACCCACTCCAGTATTCATGCCTGGAAAATTCCATGGATGGAGTAGCCTGATGGGCTACAGTCCATGGGGTCACAAAGAGTCGGACACGACTGAGCGACTTCACAATATAGCCAAGTTGGGCAAATTAGTAAAACTTTATATATATCCTGTGTTTATTACATATTGAAATATCAGCTAGTTTTCATATTATTCATATGCTTTAATGTATTTCATCTTGATTTCTACCCATAGTTTACAGGTAAATAGAGGTCACTGTTGCCACCTAGAAAGGACTTTGTGTGTATGTATAACTCTATAACCATAGCTGAATATATATAATATTTATTTTAAAAGGTTTATCTATTTTTCCTTAAATGTCTCTCTAGAAGTATAGAGTACTCCAACATGCTTATTTAGGAGAGAATCCTAAAATACCAATTTAGCCTTTTGCGTGAATGATCCATAACAGCTCAACAGATGATTTCTTTAAGTGCATGTAAACCGAACAAGTGATTTTCAAATTAAAGTTATTATACTGTTTAGGATGGGAATGAAAATAGTACTTAGAATTTTAAATACTATCTTCTGACATGGAGAGCACTTGGTTTCTTAAAACCTTCCTTGCAATTGCTGGTAATTACCTAAGAAAATTGAGGGGTTTCATGTTGAAATTATCTTTAGGTGTAGAAGAAAGTATTTTCTGTTGAAGAAAGGCTTTTTGCCTGTGTTGAGAGGATCAGGTAAATATTCTGCCTGGATTGTGTTTGGCACATTTCGCCCCCACCTCATCTTCCTTGTATAGAGAAATTGACAAGATACCTTGAACTTCTTAAAAGCATTTGAAATCCTTCCTGGCTGGTGTTTATAAAAGTGTGGTTGGCTTGGTTAAGATGCTGTAAGGAAGGGGCAGGATGGATGATGTTTTGGAGAAATTCACAGAACAGCCAAAGGGCCAAGAAGAAGCATGTGCATGGGGTGTGAAAGGGGCAGTTCTAGATTTTGTGATACCTGAAAGGTAGACAGTAAGGGGATCCTCATTAAGAAAAATAATACCAAATTAGCTATGAAAGTGAATGCTTACCTAGAACGGAAAAAAAATTACAACCATTTGCTGGTGATTGTTTTCTTGTTTCTGCTGAGATCTTTTGGGGCCTTTTACCAGGAAAGCTTACATAAAAATGCTTCTTGATTGCACCCTTGTCCCTGAGAACACCCAGCATCTCCTAATGAGAGGCTTGAAGCTTTTGGTGCGGAGGTGGGGTAGGGGGGGCTGCCTTTGCCAGTGAGAGACCAGAAATTGAAGCTCCCTTACCTTCAAAGTGTGGGAGCACCTGTTGTGGTTGGAGGCAAAGAATTAATGGTCCACTGAGCAGAGAAGCTGCTGGTTGGTGTGGGAGGGATTGTGGGCTTATTGTGGTCTCAGGGCCCTTCCTTCCCAGTGAATAGTTGTGAGAGGAAGCTCCCATTGGTTCCGCTTTAGTTGGTTCTCCAGGTATACCTTTGAGTGTTGGCGCCATTTATTGAAGGTTTTCTGTGTCCCGTGCATTAAGATTCTGATTTCCGGGGAGCTCCTGGTCTCCTGGAGCTTATTTCATTGGTGACACTATGGTGTTGGTGCCAGTTCCGAGGTCCTGATGCTTGGGCTGAGTTTGGAATCGTGGGTGGAGATGCTGAGATGGAAGAGTATATGGGATGATGGCCATTGGAAGCCCTGGAAGTTTGGACCTGCACACCGTCCTCCACTGATGCAGAGAAGCCCGGTAGTCAGTATTTTTCCACAAGTGTTTCCAGACCAGCAGCACCCGCACCCATGTACCTGCAATGAACTTGTTAAAAATGCATGTTCTCAGGCCCTATCCCAGGCCATGTCAATCAGAAGCTCTGTGTCTATGGCACAGCAGTCTGTGTTTTAAGAAGCCTTCCAGATGATTCAGGCGCATGCTATAAAGTTTGAAAACCATTGCTTTTAGTGTTTAAGAGAACTGATAGGGCATAGAATCCCTTGCGAAGACGAGAGGAGTGAGATTAGTACTAAGGTTTATATATTATTATTGTAATATAGTTATATTGATAGAGCACTTAGATTATGCCAGACATTGTGATAAGAAATATTAATTCCTTTAATCATCAATGCAACCCCTGATCGCAAAGAGTTGGATACGACTGAGCGACTCAACAACAACCACCACCTGAGAGCTATTATCACTCCAGTAATTCTTTGGAAGGAATGATGCTAAAGCTGAAACTCCAGGACTTTGGCTACCTCATGAGAAGAGTTGACTCATTGGAAAAGACTCTGATGCTGGGAGGGATTGGGGGCAGGAGGAGAAGGGGACGACAGAGAATGAGATGGCTGGATGGCATCACGGACTCGATGGACGTGAGTCTGAGTGAACTCCGGGAGTTGGTGATGGACAGGGAGGCCTGGCGGGCTGCGATTTATGGGGTCGCAAAGAGTCGGACACGAATGAGCGACTGAACTGAACTGAATTTATTTAAATTTTTTAATTTGGATTCTTTTTTTTTTTTTTTTGACGAGGTTTGGGGGCTTCCCTGGTGGCTCAGATGATAAGAATCTGCCTGCAGTGCAGGAGACCTGGGATTGATTCCTGGGTTGGAAAGATCCTCTGGAGAAGAGCATGGCAACCCACTCCAGTATTCTAGCCTGGAGGATCCCCATGGACAGCGGAGCCTGGCAGGCTACAGTTCATAGGATCTCAAAGAGACAGACATGACTGAGTCGCTAAGCACAGCACAGCACAACTTCCTTTTTTTAAAATTGAAGTATATAGTTGATTTACAATGTTTTGTTAGTTTCCGATATACAGCAAAATGATACAGTTATACATATGATACTGTATCATATTCTTTCCCATTATGGTTTATTACAGGAAGTTGAATACAGTTCCTCGTGCCATATAGTAGGACCCTGATGTTTACTTTTTTCCCCTTGGGCTCTTTCTCATCTGCCTTTCTGCTGCTGCTGCTGCTGCTAAGTTGCTTCAGTCGTGTCCGACTCTGTGCGACCCCATAGACAGCAGCCCACCAGGCTCCCCTGTCCCTGGGATTCTCCAGGCAAGAATACTGAAGTGGGTTGCCGTTTCCTTCTCCAATGCATGAAAGTGAAAAGTGAAAGTGAAGTCGCTCAGTCATGTCCGACTCTTAGCGACCCCATGGACTGCAGTCCACCAGGCTCCTCTGTCCATGAGATTTTCCAGGCAAGAGTACTGGAGCGGGGTACCATAACTGTTGCTATTTCCTGAGGTCCCCTCCTCTGTTGAGATGGACGTGAAGACTGCTCCATTTAAATGTGGGAAAGCTGTAGCACAGAGACAAGGGTGTTGTCCCAGGCCACACCGGTTCAGCCAGGATTCACGCGCAGGCAGTGTGGTCACAGTGCCCGCCTTCCCTCTCTGGGAAGGCCATCGCTGCTTTTGTTTTGTGTTGGTCTTGTGGGAGAGGCCTGGAAGGCGGGCGTGGATCTTCTTGGCATGGCCCTATTTGCCGACCACTCAGGGTTAACAAGTTTCTCTTTTGGTCACCAGTTGATGAGAGAGGAAGAATGTTGTTGTCCTTTAGTCTTAGTGCAAACTTTGAAATTTCGTAAGCAAATGGACGTGATTGCGTATACACGATTACCTAATGTCTAGCACCTCTTTCCCCAGCTGGATGACGGGCTCCCGTGGATTTCCCCAATAGGTGATGGTGAAAAGTGGCCTTGTTTGCTAATTCTGGGATTTGATCTGGATGTTAGCGGACCCCCTCCTCAGGCCACAGAGGACTTGAAGACGATGGTGTGCTTGTCTGTGTGTCCTGGAAGGTGTCGAGGAGACCTGTGCTTTGCATGTTCATAGTCTTTCTTTTCCTTCTCGGCAAGAAAGATCATCTTTATGATTCTATACATTTTATCATGAAATAGCTCCAACATGTCAGGCAGCATGAAAAGAATGTGTAATTATATTATGAGTGCATGTGGCAATGTGTGAAATGGTGATTTACCTTTGGGTGTGAGCCTCGGATTAATAGGTCTTTCTATCTCTGCTTCAGAGAGAGACGTTTAGACACTGTCACTTTGAGCTTATGGCAGGCAGTAGAATCTAATTCTGTGAGTACTGACCGTCTTTCTCATGTGGTCATTCATTCATATGATCATTTTTGCCTCTTCAGTGGTGCTCAGCATTCATTTAGGCATTGGAGGGAAATACAGTGGTGACCAGCCAGACATGATCCCTGCAGACTAGTAGAAAAACACTTGGGTGAGCAGAGTTAGATGCCCTAATTCTGGCAGTGAGTTGTTAGGAGAGGAGTTAAGAAATTGTCAAAGTTCAGAAGTGATGTATGGGGCATGGTTTAAGGCAGTAGGGAAGCAGAGGTGTGGAAGGATCTGAGAGAGATCTAGGAGATTACAGAGGTGACCAGGTGGATGTGGGTGGTGAGAGGGGTTGTCAGGGCTGAGATCTGTGTCTTGGGCCCCTAGGATGGTGCCAGGAGCGTAGGACAGGACTAGAGAAGACTGTTTTCTACAGAATAATGGATGTCGTGAGTTTGAAATGTGTGGATGACTCCAAGATATTTGGGTAGGCAGATGGAATAATGCAGCTGATATGAGAACTGAATAATTCAATGGATGGAATAATATCAACAGCTAAATATGTTCTTTCTCGAGGAGAGTGGGGAGAAGACGTTCAGGGAGGAACGTGGGCATTTCTCCTGGGTGGGCGGGATAGCAATTCACTCCAGTTCCTTTGATGTGGAAGACGATCAAGGTTTACCTCCGCACATTCTTTCCAGGGTGGAGATGAATCCTCCACTCCCTCTGGCCTTTTGCATGTTTGATAGCCTGAGCTCTACTCAGGCTAGAGTAGGAGGGAGGAGGCCCTCAGTGTGGAAAAGCAGGCTGGGTGGGTGAGTGAGAGGGGCTTGGTCAGATTTTCAGCCCACCTTACTGTTATAAGTTATTTAATTGACTTACCATCTTTCCTCTTAATTTGTTATGCTGTGTTGTTAAAAACACTCACTCATCATTTATGTGTATCATGTTTTTTATAAATGAATTGTATCATGTGCGTAGGCCGTATATAGACATATACATGGGGCTTCCCAGGTGGTGCAGTGGTAGAGAATCCACCAGTCAATGCAGGAGACACAGGAGATGTGGGTTCAATCCCTGGGATGGGAAGATCCCCTAGAGGAGGAAGTGGTGACCCACTCCAGTATTCTTGCCTGGAAAATCCCTTGGACAGAGGAGCCTGGTGGGCTACAGTCCATGGGGTCGCAAAGAGTCAGACACATACGTATACATACATACACACATACACACATACACATAGGTCATTTGTATATATTATGTAGATTTCCCAGGGCTGTTTCGTAGCTGCTATAGATGTTACAAAATTCCTTTTTTTTTTTTTTGTATAGAGGATGTAGGTTTTTCTAGGTGCTCAGAGTTAAGCGGAAGGCTTGTTTAAAACATGTGTTAGAAAGTAGCTGGAATACATATTTGTTCTTTTATCCAAAAGCTGTGTATTATGTTTGCTATGTGCTAGAATTTTCCATGTGAATAGAGCAGAGAGCTCCCTGTCTCTTTAGAGCCTAGATGGGAAGTCAGGCAGCTTGACAGGTGAATACTATAGCCCTCCCTTGTAGCTCAGTTGGTAAATAATCTGCCTGCAATGCAGAGAGACCTGGGTTCAATTCCTGGGTTGGGAAGATGCCCTGGGGAAGGAAATGGCAACCCATTCCAGTATTCTTGCCTGGGAAATCCCATGGACAGAGGATCCTGGAGGGCTACATGGGGTTGCAAGGGTCGGCACAACTTAGTGATAAAGCCACCACCAGATGAGGGTGAGGCATGGGGTGGGGTGGGGTGGGGTGGGGTAGGGTAGGGTAGGGTAGGGGTTATAGGAGGCAAGCAGTGAAGGGTGGCCTCCAGAGGCAGGACTGCCTGCACTTAGCGGGAGGAATGGGCAGGCACATTAGCCTGGAGGAAGATTTGGAAAAAAGAGATTGTTTTGAGAAATTGATGGATGGATGCTTTTGAGAAACTGAAAGTTTCAGATAGGCTGTTTCAACTTTGTTCATTAAAAATCAGTCATAAAAAGGAACAAAACTGGATCATTTGTAGAGACATGGAGGGGCCTAGAGTCTATCATACAGAGTGAAGTAAGTCAGAAACAGCAAAACACATGTTGTATATTTGTTGCAGAAGTCGGTCTGTTGGGAAACCAAGCACCTTGCTTGGAGAGTTGGAGAACTCAGGTTTATTACGCTGGTGGGCCCAGAGGAGCTAACACTTCCAGCTCTGAGCCCCAAACAAAGGAGTTACAGAGTTTTTATAGACAGTGCATGACACCAGACTTTAGTGTGCCGTGCTGACTGTGAGTAGGCTAGCTCAGAGTAGGGGTCTCCTGCATGTGGGTGGTTAGGACACAGCAGTGGGGATGCCCGACTTTTATGCAAACAAACATGGTTATGCAGGAGCAGAGGGGCTGGGTAATTGACAGGGGTGAATGAGGTAAGTTTCAGCTGCTAGCTGTCTTGCCAAAACTACATGACTTTGCAAGGAGCTAGCTGAGTTGCAGCGGAAAAGGCAATGGCACCCCACTCCGGTACTCTTGCCTGGAAAATCCCATGGACGGAGGAGCCTGGTAGGCTGCAGTCCATGGGGTCGCTAAGAGTCAAGACACGACTGAGCACTTTCACTCTTCACTTTCATGCATTGGAGAAGGAAATGGCAACCCACTCCAGTGTTCTTGCCTAGAAAATCCCAGTGACGGGGTAGCTTCATTTGCTGCCGTCTATGGGGTTGCACAGAGTTGGACACAACTGAAGCGACTTAGCAGCAGCAGCAATGGGAAGCTGTTGTATAGTGCAGGGAACTCCACTCAGTGCTCTGTGATGAGAGGGATGGGGATATAGGCGGGAGGTCCACGAAGGGGATGTATGTATACATATAGCTGATCCACTGTGTTGTATAGCAGAAACCAACACAACTTTGTAAAGCAACCATACTCCAACTTAAATCAGCTAATAAAGGAGAATGTTCATCAGAGACCTATGAACTGATCAGGAAAACCCCAAAGTATTGAACTTATGTCCGTGTGACTGTGACTATGTTCAGAGCCAAGGGGCAAAAGCAAACAACAACACAAAGCCCCCAGGCCTGCCAAAGTCAAATGAAACCACAAACAAATAATGATTGTGTAATACTTTCTGGCTTTGATTATGAGGGTGGACCATTTTTAGCATTGTGGAAGAAGTTGAGAATTAGCCTGAAAACTTAGGTAGTATGTCAGAGAAGAACATTGTTGTTACTTGAACAGTAACCGGCATTATTGTTATGATAGTCTTGTGTAATACGGAAGATTAGATTTAAATATATAAAATTAGTTTAGCTGTACAGGTTTGTAGTCTGGAAATGCCTTTAGGGTTTCAGCCCTTTTGCTGCCGCATGGCCCTTATGAGAATTTGGGGCCTAGAGATTTTGGAGGCTTGTTTACCCTCTCATTGGTAACTAAATGTCCTGTACGGTGTATTTATTAATCTTTGTCCTACAGTTTCTTGTCTGTTGCAGGATCAGGCCCTGAAATACAATATCCTCATCTTCTCTGACTCTTTACCTCCAAGATTCCCTCCACCCCTTTCCTTATCTCCTCTTTTGTCACGCAGGTTTCTCCCTACCTAATTCAATTTCAGTTCAGTTCAGTCTCTCAGTCCTGTCCAACTCTTTGTGACCCCATGGATGCCAGGATTCTCTGTCCATCACCAACTCCCAGAGTTTAATCAAACTCATGTCCATTGAGTCAGTGATGCCATCCAACCATCTCATCCTCTGTTGTCCCCTTCTCCTCTGGCCTTCAATCTTTCCCAGCATCGGGGTCTTTTCCACTGAGTCATTTCTTTGCATCAGGTGGCCAGAGTATTGGAGTTTCAGCTTCAGCATCAGTCGTTCCAATGAACACCCAGGACTGATCTCTTTAGAATGGACTGGTTGGATCTCCTTGCAGTCCAAGGGACTCTCAAGAGTCTTCTCCAACATCACAGTTCAAAAGCATCAATTCTTCTGCGCTCACATCCATACATGACTCTCATATCCATACATGACTACTGGAAAAACCATAGCCTTGACTAGACGGACCTTAGTCGGCAAAGTAATGTCTCTGCTTTTTAATATGCTGTCTAGGTTGGTCATCACTTTCCCTCCAAGGAGTAAGTGTCTTTTAATTTCATGGTTGCAGTCAGCATCTACAGTGATTTTGGGGCCCGAAAAATAGTCTGTCACTATTTCCATTGTTTCTCCATCTTTTTGCCATGAAGTGATGGGACCAGATGCCATGATCTTCGTTTTTTGAATGTTGAGTTTTAAGCCAACTTTTTCACTCTCCTCTTTCACTTTCATCAAGAGGCTCTTTAGTTCCTCTTCACTTTCTGCCATAAGGGTTGTGTCATCTGCATATGCGAGGTTATTGATATTTCTCCTGGCAGTCTTGATTCCAGCTTCTGCTTCTTCCAGCCCAACGTTTCTCATGATGTACTCTGCATGTAAGTTAAATCAGCAGGGTGACAATATACAGCCTTGATGTACTCCTTTCCTGATTTGGAACCAGTCTGTTGTTCCATGTCCAGTTCTAACTGTTGCTTCCTGATCTCCATACAGATTTCTGAGGAAGCAGGTCAGGTGGTCTGGTATTCCCATCTCTTTAAGAATTTTCCACAGCTTGTGGTGATTTACACAGTCAAAGGCTTTGGCACAGTCAATAAAGCAGAAATAGATGTTTTTCTGGAGCTCTCTTGCTTTTTCTATGATCCAGTGGATGTTGGCAATTTGATCTCTGGTTCCTCTGCCATTTCTAAATCCAGCTTGAACATCTGGAATTTCACAGTTCACATACTGTTGAAGCCTGGCTTGGAGAATTTTGAGCATTACTTTACTAACGTGTGAGATGAGTGCAACTGTGCAGTAGTTTGAACATTCTTTGGCATTGCCTTTCTTTGGGACTGGAATGAAAACTGACCTTTTCCAGTCCTGTGGCCACTGCTGAGTTTTCCAAATTTGCTGGCATGTTGAGTGCATCACTTTCACAGCATCATCTTTTAGGATTTGAAATAGCTCAAATGAAATTCCATCACGTCCACTAGCTTTGTTTGTAGTGATGCTTCCTAAGGCCCACTTGACTTCACATTCCAGAATGTCTGGCTCTAGGTGAGTGATCACACCATCGTGGTCATGAAGATCTTTTGTGTATAGTTCTTCTGTATATTCTTGCCACATTTTCTTAATATCTTCTGCTTCTGTTAGGTCCATACCATTTCTGTCCTTTATTGTGCCCATCTTTGCATGAAATGTTCCCTTGGTATCTCTAATTTTCTTGAAAAGATCTCTAGTCTTTCCCATTCTATTGTTTTCCTCTATTTCTTTGCACTGATCACTGAAGAAGGCTTTCTTATCTCTTCTTACTATTCTTTGGAACTCTGCATTCAAATGGGTACATCTTATATATTGTTTCAGGACCTTGTTAGAAAGCAGACTTTCTCTGAAATTTCTTTCACTCTCTTTAATCTCAGGTGAGCTGGCACAGAGATACTTAGCTTTAGCCAAGAATGAGAAAGAAGGTTCCCGGAAAGTTTCCTGTGTTACTATTTGAACCAGAAGAGATAGCAGAACTGAAAAGGTGCATGACAAATTGTTTTTTAAATGTCATGAACTCTGTGTGTGAGACACACAGATGAAAGTTTAAACACAAGAGGCCTAGCCCTGGCCATTAAGACAGCTCAGTACCGAGTTGCTCTATTAATGACTTCTTTTCCAGCTTCCAGTCTTATGTCATGTTTGGCTTATCACCATAAGCTCAAAATCCTAAGTCACTAATTTATTGCTTAGTTTTAGGGTTCATTGGCCAATATGTGCCTTTTCATCGATAGTGTTTTTTTTTTTCCTTGAAGATGTTTTTGGCTTTTCCTAGCTTTTAGGACGTAGAGGGTCAGCTGCTATGTTTCATGTAATGTACCAGCAGCCTGCCATTGCTGAGTTCTGTTAGGTGGCAGCATTATTTTATTTATTCTAATCCTGTCAGGGACCCTACTAGGTGGCCTGTGTGTGCTCAGCTGTGTCCGACTCTTTGCAACTCCACGGACTATAGCTCACTGGGCTCCTCAGTCCGTGGGATTCTCAAGTGGTTTGCCATTTCCTACTCCAGAGGATCTCCCCAACCCAGGGATGGAACCCGCACCTCTTGGGTCTCCTGCATTGGCAGGTGGATTCTTTGCCGCTGAGCCACCTGGGGAGCCCCTCCTAGGCAGGGGTCATCCCTGTCTAATAGAAGAAAGTGCTGAGACTCAGAGAAGCCCAGGACCACCCACCAGGATGGAATCTTCCCTTTTTCCCCAACTATTCCATTCTATCCAGTGCTTTCAACCATTCTATCTGCCTCGCTTCCCAGTGAAGCGGTTTAACCACAAGACAAGAGTCTGTTCCGAATGAGACTCCAAGAATTTCCCTGCATCCTGGGATTGGAAGCAGCTGTCCTCTCATCCCAGCGTGAAGGCGGAGTTAAAGCCTTTCACCTCAGAGGCTGCTTTCAGCGCAGCCACGAAGCCCTGGAATTCTGCTAGGCCCTCTTCTGAGGATGGATTTGACATGGTTTGATAAATACACCCCTTCAGAGCAGTCTCTTGCCCAAAGATTACAAATACACAAAGTTGGATATTTTGAAAGGGTCTCTCCTGTATCTGACTCGAGTGATGCATAAAACACGCCATTGTTGTCATAGATTTGTGGAGTAAAGCACGTTGTCCCTTCCACTAAACACCTTGCGTCACTCCTGAATGTTCACAGGAGAACTGCCTCCTGGTGTTCTTGTGTTTTTAAATTGATGTGAGCTTTTAAATACATGCAGATGTTGACATTTCACAATATGGATAAAATTCCTGCTGAGCAAGTGATTGATACTTTTTTGTTACTCATTCGTTCCTTTCTAAGCATTAGGTACATTTGTCAAATAGATCTTTTGAGGGTCGACAGTATGCCAATGAGCTTGATGTTTTGTTTGATGTGGTCCTGGGGAAACTGGAGTAACTTGTGCTGGACATTCTGCTTGTGCCCCCGGGGGCTTTTGACACACCACCTAGGTACCCTCCTCTAGTGGACATTGAGTCTGTGGCCTCGTAAGGTGCAATAGCAGCTGATGGAGTTGAGGCGGTGGCAGTCGGAATGGAGAGGGTGTAAGGAGGACTCCCTAGCACCCTGCAAACTGAAGTCCTGTGCACGGCGTCCTGTGCTTTTGAACAGAACACTCAGCAAGGTCACCTGCATTCATTCCAATAGGAAGCCGTACCGATGTTCATATATGTCAGGAAAGATAGGTTGACACTTTGGTTAAACTGTTTTTTTTAATGCAGGTTTTGCTGACCAGTTCTGGATGTCTTGTCAGTGTGCTTTTGGTAGTTTTCTGGTGTAATGACATCCTGAATCTAGCCAGTTGGAAAACCAACAACTTTGCCTTGACATGTTGCTTTTTTTGGTAATGGCTATGAGTCAGGCCAATTCAATGAGAACTTATAAAGCACTGGTTTTATTGTTGCTTTTAATGTTGTGTGATAAAGCATGGTGTGAAACAGTGTAGAGCAAAACCCCTTTTACATACACATATATTTACCCTGTTACTATGTGCAGATATATGAGTGAACTTCCCCTGTAGCTCAACATGGTAAAGAATCTGCCTGCAATGCAGGAGGTGTGGGTTTGATCCCTGGGTCGGGAAGATCTCCTGGAGAAGGAAATGGCAACTCACTCCAGTATTCTTGCCTGGAGAATCCCATGGACAGAGGAGCCTGGAGGGCTATGGTCCACGGGGTTGCAAACAGTCAGACGCAACTGGACACAGCAGCCCACAGTATATGAATGTGTGTGTGTACTTTTTGTTGTTTTGGAGATGAGCACTAGAAACTTACTAGTGGTTACTTTATGGAAATGGTCTAGTCGGGGCTGAGTCACTTTTCCTTACCTGCCTCTCTGCACGATTACAATTCCTTAAAGGCACATGTGGGAAAAATATCCCCATGGTTAATTGGATGGTGAGATGATAGGTCTTTTATTAATGTATTTCACATGTCATTAAAACTCCTTGGACACGAGAATATTAAAAATACTTTGAATTTGTTTAACATTTTAAAGCTTGTAAAAAGTCTTTAGTATCTTTTCTTAGATTTTATCAGCCAAACGTCTTCTCTGTTAGGGATCCAGAAACATTACAGTGTCTGGTAGTTGAAATGATTAAGCAGAGAAAAGTTTTCAAAATTCTTACCTACTCAGCCTTCCTGGAAGCCACTCTGACGTTTGTAGGACTTCATCATCGCCAAAGCTTGGGCTCATTATTTTTAAATGGAGATGAAAATACTTACCTTGGGCTGCTGTGATGCTTAATAATAATAATCCCTGAAGAGTGCCTTGTGAATAATAAGTAATTTATAAATTCCTCTTCGGGCTTCCCTGGTAGCTCCGTGGTAAAGAATCTATCTGCCAGCCAATACAGGAGACATGGGTTCGATCCCTGGGTCAGGAAGATCGTCTGGAGAAAGGAACGCCAGCCTACTCTAGTCTTCTTGCCTGGGAAATCCCGCGGACAGAGGAGTCTGGTGGGCTACAGTTCATAGGGTGCAAAGAGTCAGATTTAGCAACATTTAGTTGCTAAATAACATTTACAACAACAACAGCAAATTCCGGTTATTCAAGGAAAAGAGGAAGTCTGGCTGCTTGGTAATGAGTAAGCCTGCAGAGGTTTGGGTGAGTGAGTGCCCACATGTTATGGGAGCTTTTACCTGAAGATCAGACCCCTTTCCAACTGATGTTTTGTTCTACATTTTCTTCCAACCAGAATAAGAGTAAGAGGAGGGCAGACAGGAAGCAGGAATAGGAGCTGCCACTAAATGACAGTATTTCAAAAAATACCTGGAGACACATTTTAGGGAACAGTAAGATTTATCCACCTCAGTCTTTTTTATCCAACTTGAGGGCATTCTCTTTAGAGGTGAGACATCACTTTTCCTTTAAAAATTTTTTTTGGATGTTTATTTTCACTTTAAGGTATTTTTTCCTTTTGCATTTTTAATTAAGTCTTGAGAGCAGAAAGTGGATATTGGCCATGTACACGTTCTATTGATCGCGCTGGGTTTAGCATTTTCTTGGTGATTATGGTATGATTTGATGAAAGCCCAGCCACTCCTGGGGAAAACCTGACAATATTTCGTAAATATATATGGATGAAAGAATACCTTGGATGGCTGTCTTTGGAAGGTGACAGCTAATCAATGGCTTTATTGAATTTACATGGCTACATTTCTGGTTGCAGAAAAAAAGGATTATCCATGATTTCCTGTTTATATAGGACAAGAGAGAAAATAGGAGTGGTTCCAAGTTTCATAAAACTTATCTCCTTGGAGAGTCAAGATCCATCTTTCTGAAAAGATTATTAGTAGTACCCTCTTGGGAGCAGAGAGGATTTTTTTTTTTTTTTTTTTAAAGGCAGGTGAGGTCTGTTTAGGCTGATGGAGAGGGAAAATGTGAGCTGAGTTGGGAAGGATGGAGAGGCAGTGACCCTGAAAAGCTTGTGGAGGTCGCCACGAGACATCTCACTGTTGATCTCTGCTCCTTTCATAGTCTGGCCGCCTGCAATTTGACTGAGGGACCCTTTGCAATGCTGCTTGTTTTAGGACTGGATACTGTGAGGCAGGAGGTGAAGTAACAGAGACTAGGGGGCAAGGTGGTGTGAAGGTCAGCAACATGGAGTTGGGCTGCTGGACCTGAGTCTTGGCTCTGCTGTGTGTTGGCTTTGTGATGCCGGGAAGTTACTTAAACTCTCTGGGCCTTAGTGTGCCCGTCAGTGACGGGGGCTTCTAATAGTACTTAGTGCCGTGGCAGTCCAAGCATGGGCGGGAAAAGAATTTCCAGCCCTAGAGCATTTCAGAAGGGAGTGAGTTTATTAAGAACAAAGAACAGAGATAATATGGGCACTGAGAGCATAGCCGGCTGATCTGACAGGCCAGGGAGATGCTTTGTGTGTGTGAGTGTGTGTGTGTGTGTGTGTGTGTGTGTGCACGCGAGGTTAGTGGTGTCCAACTCTTTGTGACCTCAGGGACTGTAGCTGCCAGGGTCCTCTGTCCATGGGATTTTCCAGGCAAGAATTCTGGAGTGGGTTGTCATTTCCTCCTCCGGAAACCTGCCCAACTCAGGGATCGTACCTGTGTCTCCTTGCATAGCCAATTTTTATAGCCTCCAGATTAAGAAAATTCCTCCTGGAAGGGTGGCACTAAGTGATTGGTTAGATAGGGTGACTACCAGCGTGGGCATTTTTGCCTAACTTGGAAACTTGCTGGTGATGATTGCGGAGCTTTTAGCAGAGGTTACAGAGAGACTCAGTTCCTGAGATGATCTTGGTTCTGGGCTCCACTCCTGTGGCCCTGGGATAGGACTCCACACCGCCACTATAGGGCTGTGAGGATTAAATGACAGTACACTTAAAGCGTTTGGTACATGATGTCTGTTGCACCTAATGCCCCATGTACTCCTCGTGGAGTAGCTACAGCAGCTGCTACTGCTGCTGTTTTTATAACATCGATGATCGCTCAGGCATGTCCAACTCTTTGTGACCCCATGAACTGTAGCCCGCCAGGCTCCTCTCTCCACGGAATTCTCCAGGCAAGAATACTGCAGTGGGTTGCCATTTCCTCCTCCAGGGGATCTTCGTGACCGAGATTGAACCCGCGTCTCGCGTGGCTCCTGCCTTGGCAGGCAGATTCTTTACCACTGAGCCACCTGGAAACCTAACGTTGATGGTGGGGAGGCTCATTTTAGCTGAAATGAACCAGAAGGTGTCCTGTTTGCCCTTCTTAATAGAACCTCAAAGTTGCTTCCTATTTTAAAATGTGCTTGCACTATGTTAGCTCCGTGGGAAGACTGGTTTGGGTATTTCTGATCACTCCAAGCCTTTTCCTAGCTGATGTCCTAGTAAATGGGTTGGAAAACTATAGAAAATTAGGAAAGTTCATTTGGGAATTATCGATATAAGCTGTTATATAATAGTGGCCACTTCTGGAGCTGACACTGGCATTGATGGAATCAGAGTGGTGGGGAAAATCGATGTAGCCTTTTTAAAAGATAGATGGCTTTCATATTGATAATAGTGTTCTTTACCTTTTCATTTGAGAGATGCCGCTATAATGGAGTGCTTTATAAATACTAATGTGTGCTGACTGCATTTTGAGGGTGAGCAGTCCCTTTGGGTATTTTGAGACAAAAGGTTCTGTGATCTGGGCAAATGTCTCTGTAATGCACAACGGAGAGATTTAGAAATATATTCTTCAAGTAAAGAATGTTTCACATGAGTGTGGGAAATAGTCATTAATCTGTATTTTAAAAACATTTTTTAAAGAGTTTTTTTAATATTCACAGTTCTGTTTTGAGCTAGATTTTATTTTATTTTTAAAGTTGAAGTATAGTTGATCTGTTATACAACAAGAGCTGACTCACTGGGGGGAAAAAAACCCTGATTCTGGGAAAGATTGAGAGCAAGAGAGAAGGGAGTGACAGAGGATGAGATGGCTGGATGGCATCAGAGACTCAGTGGACATGAGTTTGAGCAAACTCCGGCAGATCGTGAAGGACAGGGAAGCTTGGTGTGCTGCAAACCATGGGGACTTAAAGAGACATGACTTAGTGACTGAACAATAACAAAATTATGTTAGGTTTTAGGTGTATAGCAAAGTGATTCAGTTATGCATATATATGTATCAATTCTTTTCCCTTACAAGTTATTACAAAATCTTGAGTATAGTTCTCTGTGCGATGCAGTAGGTCTTTGCTGGTTATCTATTTTAAATATAGTAGTGTGTAAATGTCAATCCCAAACTCTTAATTTATCCGTCCTTAAAAATCTTCATCAGTCAAGGAATGGCTCGGTGCTTGGTGTGTGCAGGTATGTGTATGTGTGTTATGAATTTTAATTCATTCTCAACAGTTTTCCTCACTTGATTTGGACATTTGGATTAGTTCAGAGATGATTAGGTGCACATACATCCGCTCCTCACAAACGCATCTTGGAAGCCTCACTTACTATCTTTACTTGGTCCTGACATGCTGTGGGGACACTGTCTCCAAGAGCCTCAGGATTAAGGGGCATCTTAGATGACTGAAATCCAAATTTTGATGGGAAGAGATGAAGGGAGCTGGGTTTGCAGGCTTTTGTAGTCATGCCCAGTACTCGGATCTTGCAGTTCTTGGTTGAGAGTTTCAGAGATGAATTACGTAGGCTTCATCCTGTGGTGGAGCTCAAGGGCTTCATTGTCAACTTGCTGGCCACGATTTCATAAAGTTAATAGACAGTGGATCATTCTGTTATGAAATGAGTGGGGGAAAGCCAGAGACAACGTGCATGCTCTCCCTCTCAGCAAGGTGACACCTGGCTCTCTAATGAGGCTGTGTCAGGACTAGTGGTGGTTACCGAATTAACCCTCTGTAGACGGTACAGGAACCTGCTAACACGCCTTATCACAGAGCAATAAATGTATTGCCTAATGTTATTTAATTAGTGATTAAACATGCATTAAAGAACTTAAAAGCACTTTGAGACTTTTCAGGTTGATGGAGTATACTGGTCTCTAGGCGGACTTAGAGTTCTGGAAAATATTCATTCGCGATACAGTAGAAGGAGTTGCCCTCTAAGGCCCTCTGTCCCTCCTTCCCTTCTTTCCTTTTCTCCTTCCATCCATCCATCCAGACTTAACTGCCCTGTGCCAGGTATTGTGCTGAAGATGCAGATATGGACTTGGCCAGTACAGCCCCATCAGAAGACTTAATTCTGGTTGAGGAGTGGGAGGTGGACTGGGGAGACTAAATGGGCAAACTGATGAGATGATTTTGATCATCAAGGCCAAGCTGAATGTCAGGTGTGATAGAGATTATGGTGCAGAAATGAAACTTTATACCAGAAGGTCAGAGTCTGGATTAGGGTCAGGGTCAGGCTTGTAAGGAAGTGATGCTCTCAATCTGGAACCTGAAAGAGCCAGTGTTTGTTAAGTGGGGAGAAGAGATTATATTACTGCCCCAAAAGCACAGGCTCCCTAGACCTTCAACCTAAATGTTTCAGTTCAGTCCAGTTGCTCAGTCATGTCCAGCTCTTTGTAACCTCATGGATTGTACCATGCCAGGCTTCCCTCTCCATCACCATCTCCTGGAGCTTGCTCAAACTCATGTCCATCCAGTCGGTGATGCCATCCAACCATCTCATCCTCTGTCATCCATTTCTCCTGCCTTCAGTTTTTCTCAGCATCAGGGTCTTTTCCAAGGAATCACTTCTTTGCATCAGGTGGCCAAAGTATTGGAGCTTCAGCATCAGTCCTTCCAATGAATATTCAGCACTGATTTCCTTTAGGATGGACTGGTTGGATCTCTTTGCAGTCCAAGGGACTCTCAAGAGTCTTCTGCAGCACCACAGCATCAATTCTTCACCACTCAGCTTTCTTTAGAGTCCAACTCTCACATCTATACATGACTACTGGAAAAACCATAGCTTTGATTAGATGGACCTTTGTTGGCAAAGTAATGTTTCTGCTTTTTAATATGCTGTCTAGGTTGGTCATAGCTTTTCTTCCAAGGAGTGAGCATCTTTTAATTTCATGACTTCAGTCAATGTCTGCAGTGATTTTTGAAGCCCAGAAAAATAAAGTCAGCCACTGTCCACTGTTTCCCCATCTATTTGCCATGAAGTGATGGGACCGGATGCCATGATCTTCTTTTTTTGAGTTTTAAGCCAGCGTTTTCACTCTCCTCTTTCACTTTCATCAAGAGGCTCTTCAGTTCCTCTTTGCTTTTTGCCGTAAGGGTGGTGTCATCTGCATATCTAAGGTTATTGATATTTCTCCCAGCAATCTTGATTTCAGTTTGTGCTTCATCCAGCCCGGCATGATGAACTCTGCATAAAAGTTAAATAAGCAGGGTGACAATATACAGCCTTGACGTACTCCTTTCCCGATTTGGAGCCAGTCTGTTGTTCCATATCCGGTTCTAACTGCTGCTTCTTGACCTGCATATAGATTTCTCAGGAGGCGGGTCAGGTGGTCTGGTATTCCCATCTCTTTAAGAATTTTCCTCAGTTTGCTGTGATCTACACAGTCAAAGGCTTTGGCGTAATCAGTGAAGCAGAAGTAGATTTTTCTCCTAAGTCTTGGCTACTCTCATTTTCCCCCTTGCTCTGCTTCTGCAGTGTTCTCTTCATCAGGGTACTCGTGTTACACCTGCTAAAACTGAGCGTTGTGGAAATGCTGACCTCTCCCGGGCCAGATGTTCTCCATGGGTTGGTGAGGTTTCCTCTTGGCACACAACCCACATGGACTGAACTTTGCCCCGAGTAAGAGCTCTTCTGTGTTTACTCTTCCATTATCCCGGCTGGATAGTGAGCCCAGAGCTTACTTGAACTTTCCTCTCATGGCTAATCCATGTGAGATTTCACCTGTGCCTTTAGTTTTCTGTAAATGACACATGAGCCTGCCTTGTTCTCACATGGTCAAGATTCTGCCCCCGGGTGTTAAGACACCTGCTGGAAATTAGAGCTTCCTCTTTTTTTCAGTCTCTTTTCAACTGTGGATTATTTTTAGCCTTTTTCTATTTTTTTCCGAAGTTTGAATTGTCCTGTACATTTATAGAAAACGAATGAAAGCAGCCAGTGAGGCGTAGCATGGGTTCAAGTGTCTGAATCGAGAACCCCTTATGGTCAGGGAACTCACTGAGTGATGTCAGCCCTGCCACTGTGGCTTGAGCTGGTTCTCTGTGTTTCTTGTTGATTAAGTACAGGACGGTACCATTTGCTCCTTTACGATAGAAGAGAATGGTGATACAGAATTATAACCTTGTAGGAAAGCAGACATTTATTAAATAAAGTATTAACCCCAAACGTAGAAGAGAATGATGATACAGAATTATAACCTTGTAGGAAAGCAGACATTTATTAAATAAAGTATTAACCCCAAACTTAGATGGTGCTCAAGCCATGTGTTTTGTAAATAGATGTTTACTCTGGCTCTTCTCTCTTTGAAGGCTTCTGTACTATATAGAGGCAAAACATTAGAACATTTTATTGCAAACAAATAGGAATTGGGTTTACCTGGTGGCTCAGATGCTAATGAATCTGCCTGCAGTGCAGGAGACCTGGATTCAATCCATGAGTTGGGAAGATCCCCTGCAGGAGGGCATGGCAACCCACTCCAGTATTCTTATCTGGAGAATTCCATGGACAGAGGAGCCTGGTGGGCTACAGTCCATGGGGTTGCAAAGAGTCAGACATGACTGAAGTGACTGAGCATGTAAGCACGCACAAGTAGGAATTACAGCCACCTGATAATGAGACTCTTGAACTTCCCTTGGGACTGCAAGGAGATCCAACCAGTCCATTCTGAAGGAGATCAACCCTGGGATTTCTTTGCAAGGAATGATGCTCAAGCTGAAACTCCAGTACTTTGGCCACCTCATGTGAAGAGTTGACTCATTGGAAAAGACTCTGATGCTGGGAGGGATTGGGGCCAGGAGGAGAAGGGGATGACAGAGGATGAGATGGCTGGATGGCATCACGGACTCAATGAATGCAAGTCTGAGTGAACTCCAGGAGATGGTGACGGACAGGGAGGCCTGGCGTGCTGCGATTCATGGGTTCGCAAAGAGCTGGACACGACTAAGCGACTGAACTGAACTGAATAATAAGACAGATTAAGTAGGTGTCTGTCCTGATTCCAGAGCACGTGTCTGTGCCATATCAGTGAAGTGACTGTGTTCATTTTTAAGAGTTTAGTTTTAGAATATTGAAAACGGTATGCATGGACTGCTCTATATTGTTATCTTATCTAATCAGTTAGATAAGAACTCATTAGCTATGTTATGTTTTGAGTTGCCAAGGCCTCTTGAGTTGGTTGTTGTACGGGAAGCCATAGAATACTCTTGGTCCTTCTATAGAATCCATGTGTTTGATGTTAGTGCTGAGACGGAGTTGGCAAATCACTGGCATGGAGCCACTGGTCCCCGTTTGAAACCCAGGGCAGATGTTGGTGCTGTTGACATTGTCTTCCCCACTGAGCCTCCGCACCCTTTGCAATCACAGCTCTCTGACAGCTGCCATCAATTGATTTGAGCTGCTCATCAGAAGCCTAGCTGTCATTCGAGATAATTTGGGATTGATATTTTTCTTTATGTTGGGGAAAAGCACACACGGACACACACATCCACGAAATATGTTGTACATGATTTTATGTGGATTGCACAGACAGCAGGATGTCAGTACTAAAGTGAACACAGACTAAAAATTTATGAAGAAAGCAAGTGTTCTCTGCATCGAAAAAACTAGCCTTTAACAGTTTTTCTATAAGTATGGACTTCTGGCCTAGTCCACACTGAATATATCATTTTCTAGGGCTGCAAACATAGGTTAGGTACAATTCAGAGTTTGTGTTTTCCATTTAAAATTATATCATAAATCATTTTCCAGGTGGTTACATAAATCAGAGAATTAATCTTTAATGGTGGCATTGATGAAGATTAGTGGTTCATATTTCTGTTCACCATGTGTGTGTATCTCTACAAATATATGACTGAAATAATATGTATTCTGTACTAAGTGCCCTGGGCTTGTCGTACATTTATATTTTATATTAATGTGACTGTCACCTGATGCAAGCTGTGCATTCTATTCTTTACCTGTGATCAAAGGGTAATTTAAAATTTCATGTGGTGAGCATGCATAGGGAGTTAGTAGAGAAGAATATGAACTATGTGTTTTTGTGTGGATTTTCTTTAATATAGTGTGAATCTAAACACACATTAAGGCAAATTGCTGGGGTCTTTAAAGAACTGACCCTGTGGAATAACCTTGCAAACAAATTTAAGGGAATTTATACCCTATGATGGGGACTGGGAGTTGTGTATTTTCCCTTTTATTAGCTCAGGGAGGGTCTTTGTATCTGAGTTCTACTAAATATCATGAGCTCTGCATGGTGATGTCACTCACAGAACAATCGTAAAATTAAAGGAAATGTGGCGTGAAACAAAGCATTTGATTTTTATGCCTGTTTATAGAATCGAGCACGAAGGGAACCAGAGAGCAAAACTGACAACATAGTCCAACAGTTTTAGTATAAAGTGATCCTTTGTGGGGGAAGAAAGCCATCTTCATTGTGTGATAATAAGTGTGAATTGGTGTTCAGTATTGATGGAGAAGCAGAAAATGTCGTCAAGTTTTAGCAAATGTCTTATCCATGTTAGAAGCTATACGTTGATATTGATACACTGATATAGTAAACATGTCTATGGAAATTGACTTGAAAATAGTGGCCCGTGGGTGACTTTCGTTTGATTGACAGTGTGTGGAAATTTCACATAGATATTTGGGCTGGGAGCATCTCTTGAAAACTCAGAGTGTCAGCACATCCCTTGGCCGCAGCGAGGAGGGCCTTTGCTCTGGGACTCCTGTGCTTTCTCTAGCTTGCCTCGTCTTCCACCACAGCTCACCTGCCTGCATTCCTGTTTTCTTTCTGTGATGTCCATGATCACTGGAAATTTTGACCCTGCTACAGAAACACTTGTCTATTTTACCTAATATATCCTCTTAAAAGGTGTCATTTTATGGATCCATATATCCACTCCCACCAAGCTTAAAAATCAATTTTATAACTAAGTTAAAAAATTTTAATAGTCAGAAAATATACCAACATAAGATTTACCTCCCTAACCATTTCTGAGTAAACAGGTCAGTGGCATTAAGTAAGTTCATGCTATGTAACCATCACTACCATCTGTCTCCAGAACTCTTTTCATCTTACAGAACTGAAACTCTGTATGCATTCAACAACTGCTTCTCATCTTTTCCTCTCCACAGACCTTGGAAACCACCACCATTCTGCTTTCTGTCTCTCTGAATTTGACTACTCCAGGTACCTTGCTGCTGCCGCTGCTGGTGCTAAGTCGCTTCAGTCGTGTCCGACTCTGTGTGACCCCATAGACGGCAGCCCACCAGGCTCCCCCGTCCCTGGGATTCTCCAGGCAAGAACACTGGAGTGGGTTGCCATTTCCTTCTCCAATGCCTTACATAAGTGGAATCATGCAGTATTTGTCCTTTTGTGACTGGCTTATTTCACTTAGCATAATGTCCTCAAGGTTCATTGATATTTTAGCATCTGTCAAAATTTCCTTCCTTTTTCAGGCTGAATAATTTTCCTCAATTTGCTTTTCCATTCAATCAGCTGAGGGACAGTTGGGTTATCCATCTTTTGGCTATTGCTATGATGCTGCTCTGAAGATGGTTGAACACATGTCTCTTCAAGTATCTGCTTTCACTTTTTTCAGATATATTTTCAAAAGTGGAATTGCTGGAACAAATGGTAATTCTGCGTTTGAGGTTTTTGAGGATGTTTTGATGTTTCCTGTAGTATATAGAAACAGTTGCACCTTTTTGCAGCAGTGGCCAAGGATTCCAATTTCCCTAGATCCTCGCCAAGACTTGTTATTTCTGTTGTGTTTTAAGTAGTGGCCATCCTAATGGGTGTGAGGTGGTGTTTCATTATAATTTTGATTTGCATTTCCCTAAGAATTAAAGATGGCTTAAAGGTTGACTGTAGGTGTAAGGAATGACCTTCTGAGTTGTCATTGAAAGAAAATTACCTGGAGAATCAAAAGAACTGGATACTGGCCAAATCTGTAGCCTAATTAGCCATCTGACCTTCAGTTCCGTTTATCAAATGTTAATTGGGCCTCTGCCAAGTGCTGATTGCTGCGCTGGATGCCAAGGGAGGAGAAAAATAAATCACAGTTTTCCCATTCATGCCTCTGGTTTATAAGTTTTCTTGTCTCTGAAAGTAAAACAGTGGGGATCTTTGTGATTCTGAAGTTTTTAACCTGCGATCTAAGGATGTAAGTATCACCCAGGGTGTCTTCAGGCTAGGTAGTGTTGCCTGCCATCAAAATAAGATATGAAAACTATAATGTAGAGGGGAAGAGGAAATTGTGAGATTTTTGAGGGGGGTCTCTGAATAAAATCTGAATTTTATATTTTTACAACTTTCACTTAGTCTTGTGAGTTTGATGTTCGAAAATTTAACCTGTTTTCGTCAAATGACGCTGTTTATTATATTGTCCCTGACATAATGTGCTGCGCTGTGTGCTAAGTCACTTCAGTCGTGTCTGACTCTTTGTGACCTTGTGGACTGTAGCCTGCAAGGCTCTTCTGTCCATGGGATTCTCCAGGCAAGAATACCGGAGTGGGTTGCCATGCCCTCCTCCGGGGGATCTTCCTGACCCAGGGATCGAACGTGCATCTCTTAGATCTCTTGCATTGGCAGGTGAGTTCCTTATGACTAGCACCACCTGCGAATCCCCCCCTGGCATAATACTGCAAAAATCTTCTCTCCTCTTCACAGCACAGCTTCTCAGGAGGTGCCTCTTGTCGTCTTGGCTTCTGGCTTTCTCAGCTCTCTGCCTTCTGGCGTCCGTGTCTCCAAGGGGTCTGTGTACGTGTGCTCAGTGCCTCAGTCTTAGCCGACTCTTTGTGACCCCATGGACTCTAGCCCACCAGTTTGTGGACAGCCCACGATTCTGTCCATGGAATTTTCCAGGCAAGAATACTGGAGTGGGTGGCCGTTTCCTCTTCCAGGGGAACCTTCCCAGCCCAGGGTTCAAACCTGTATCTCCTGTGACTTCTGCACTGCAGGCAGATTCTTTGCAGCTGACCCCAACAATGGATGCCACTTAGCTTTCTTCAGATTACTTCCCTGAAATATTTGAAATGGTTGGTCATTCCCTCTTTGAAACTGTTCCCTCTTTCATCTTCTTTGATTTTGCTCCCTCTTCCTGCCTGACTCTCTTGTACCTCTCTGGAGAGTGCTCAGCTTGTATTGTGAATTCTCTTTTCTCTGTGCTGCTGTTGAAAATATGTGACCCCTATGGTTGTGTCCTTAATTCTGTTTTCTTTTTACTTTATGCACTGGCTTGGGAAGAGGGGAGGATTCCTATCTTCCTCTGTTTCTTTTCTTTTTTTTTTTTTTTTAAAGATAATTTTATTGATTGCTTTCTTGGCTGTGCTGGGTCTTCCTTGCTGTGTGGACTTTTCTCTAGCTGCAGTGCAGGGGCTTCTGATTGTGGTGGTCCCTCCTCTGGTGGAACACGGGCTCCAGGGGGCACAGGCTTCTGCAGCTGTGGCACACGGGTTTAGTTGCTCCTCGGCATGTAGAATTCCCCAGACCAGGGATCGAACCCTTGTCCTCTGCATTGACAGGTGCATTCTTTACCAATGAGCCACCAGGGAAGCCCCTGTCCTCCTCATTTTTATCCAAACCTTGTTCTTAAACTCTTAAGTTTGGACAACCGGTGAGGCTGTTTAGTCTGTGTCCAGTTTGATAACTTGTCAGTAGAAGATATTCAGTGTGGAATTCATCTTGTTTTCTGCAAACGGCTCTTGTTCTTTGTGTTCACTGGTAGTTTCCACTGGATTCCCTGGGGCCAGTCAAGACATTGTTCACATCTGCTTTTGCCTCATACCCACCCAACACACAGAAGCAACAGGTCACATAATTCACCTTCTGGACCAGTCCCCTCATCTCCATTCCGATTACCGTTTCCTTGGTCGATGCTCTTACCATGATGGGTTGATCCATCTGAAGTGCTCCACCGGCATCTTATCCTTAATACCTCATAGATGTCACTGTATTGAAATTGTACCAAATTGAGTGCATCAGAATGATTATGTGTATATTTTCTTCCTTGAGCTAGAACCTAAGGGAAAATATCATATCCTCATTACCATTGTACCCAGTTATTTAAAAAAAAAATCATGAAGCATGAATAGTATGATAGTTGCTTGTCTTTTCATGTCACAGATCTAATTCTTTTGCAGTATCCATACAGTTGTAACTCTTAAAATCCAAAGATGGAAAAAGAAAGTTTCTCTGGTGTTATTTTAGCTCACTGGTGGGTTGAAACCAACATCTGCTTTTAACGTGGCTCTTCATGCTCTGGAACTCACTGTTTACTTTCACCTTCAGTGACTTGAATTTCAAACTGTGTAAGCCAAGGTTGTACATGTATGCGCTGAAAAGAGGGGTGGTGGGAGGTGATGTGACAGGGGGCATAAATACCTCGATGGTGGCTTGCTGACAGCACTTTCTTCATAGCATTTGGATGTTCTTTTAGTTACTTTATAATTGTCTGCTTATTATTGCTCTTGTTTCATAGCATATTTAAGTTCCATCACTTTTTAATTGGCAGTTATGTCATACGTGGATGAAATTGAAATCAACGAAACTCATGCTATACTGATGTTAAGAAATCACAGGTTTTATATTCTGGTAAATACTAAGTTGTAGACATATTTGTTGGATGGAGGAATGAATGAATGAATTTAAATTGTCATTCTTGTCCTTTTAAGAGCAAACATGACTTTATCACTGAACACAGCCTTGGATGATTGATGACTCTTCATTTAGAAACTGATGACTTTAACCAGAGAGAAGGTTCAAACTCTGTTGCATTGCTTGTAATTTCAAGTGTCACTGTATCATTTTTCTAAAACTGAGATTTTCAGATAGGTTTAATCTGGCATTTTTATGAAAGATGTATTACACTTGGGAAAGGTCGGTAATGTGATGCCAGGCATGGCAAAGCTGGGATAGATGGAAACATAACTTTTCTGAATCACCCACTGGGGGATCAGACAAGTTCTTCCTCCACTTTCTAAAGATGACTCTCAGGAGATAGCACTGGTGAATACTTCTAAAGTAGTCCCTGGCATTTTCATCTTATAGCTGCACACTGCGTTTCCTGGGGAGATGATCCGTCCAATCAGGATTGTTGATTGAAATGATTTCTAATATATCTTTACCCAACACTGTGAAGTTTCAAGTTTGGCTAGCCAGACACCTTGGAGACCCCAGAGAGAAGCAGAAAGTCTTCTTTAGATTTGTTACTGTTTCAAGTAGAGAGATTTTCTTCTGTGGGAGGGAGATCTTTGTTATTAACAATGTTATTAACAACCGTTTAGATATAAATGGCTACAAAGTTAACTGTTAGTTTTTTTTTTTAGCAGTTTTGTTTTTGTCATAGCCCTATCACTACTTGACCTAGTAATGTTTTGATAATTATTTATTTTATTTGTACCTGTTTTCCCTGTGTGCTTCGCGGCTCAGTATTGTCTGACTCTTTGGGACCCTGTGGACGACTGGGCTCCTCCGTCATGGGCTTCTCCAGGCAAGAGTTGCTGGAGTGGGTTGTCATTCCCTTCTCCAGGGGATCTTCCCGACCCAGCGATCAAACCCAGGTCTCCTGCCTTGCAGGTAGTTTCTTTACCCATTGAGCCACCTGGGAAGCCCCTGCTGCTGCTGCTGCTACGTTGCTTCAGTCGTGTCCGACTCTGTGCGACCCCAAAGACGGCAGCCCACCAGGCTCCCCTGTCCCTGGGACTCTCCAGGCAAGAACACTGGAGTGGGTTGCCATTTCCTTCTCCAATGCATGAAAGCGAAAAGTGAAAGTGAAGTCGCTCAGTCATGTCCGACTCTTAGCGACCCCATGGACTGCAGCCTACCAGGCTCCTCTGCCCATGGGATTTTCCAGGCAAGAATACTGGAGTGGGGTGCCATTGCCTTCTCCCTGGGTAGTGATAAATTCCATTTAGATAAAGACCTCCAAGTAGGGAGAGTGTACGCTGTGATAAGAAATCCTGGGGTGTTTCACTAGGAGGAACTACAGGAGGTCTCTAGGCTTTATGCTGGATGGTTTTAATGAAGAGCCAGTGGAGGCTGGGACCACCTCCATGCTGGGCACTGCCCTGAAACCAGGGCAGTTTAACAACTGGCTGTTCCAGTAATCTTTGCACAGGAGACAGGAAGAACGAAGTTGGGGGAGCTGTTCTGAAGGAATTAATCACTCAGCATTTAGGGGTTAGTACACTATTTGGCAGTGATGGCATGATGGCAAAGTCCTCTGTTGACTTTGCTGCCAGACTTCTCTCTTTGTGGATGTTAAACAGTGTGAGTTTCAGGAGGGACAAATCTTTTCTTCCCATGAAGAGTTTTGTCTTTTCCTCACGACCACATTCTAGTGTCCAGAACAATTTTTGACAGATGGCAGGAGTAAAAGACTCACACCCGTCCCCTACTCGCATGTCTGTTGGAGGAATAACAGCTCTTATTGATGAAATACTTTTCTTTGTCCTTAAGCTGTTCCCCTACAAAATACAGGGCTCCTTTCATTCAAAAAGAAAAGTACCTGTAAATCACTTGTAAACATTTGCGTGGCATTGTCTAGGTTGATGGGCTGTTAGAATATCACTGGTGAATATCAGGAAGGCAGCTGGCTCAGGGATTGGTGTATTTTCAGTGAGAGTAATTCTCAGTGAGTTTAAGTTGGGAGAAAGTGTGACTTTCTCAGGTTTGCATTTCCTGCGTGGACGGATTAGACAGTGGATAGTGTAAGATGTGGTATATAGGGTTTACTGTTGCCTGTTTCATCACGAGATTGTGTCCGACTCTTGTGCGACCCCGTGGACTGTAGCCTGCCAGGCTCCTCTGTCCATGGGATTTTCTAGGCAAGAATACTAGAGTGCGTTGCCATTTCCTTAAGCTTTATTGGAATCTGAATAACCAGAAAACCTAAAATGTAAAAGGGAAATAAACCAAAGAAACTTTGATCTTTTAAGCTCATCTCAGTCCTCTGACTCTTGTGTGGAACAGTCTCCACAGCACCCAGTGTGATCCTTAGATTACACACCACATAAGATCTAAACTCTGACTCACCTTCCATCATCTGTCCCTCCCTGCTGCACGGACTTCCCAGCTCACTTAAAATCTAAAGTCTTGGTTGAGCCAGCCTCTTCTCTGATGGCATCTCTACCTGCTGCCACTGGGTCTTGCAGGTCTGGTTATATTGACTTCTTTGCTCTTCCTAGGTAACAGGGAGCATGCTTCTGGATTTGGGCTTTGCATGGGCTCGCCTGTCTGTCTGGAATTCTCTTCCCCAAGTAGCCAGTGTTTCTTCTCCTCCTGGTCACTTGGAGGTCATCTCCCATGTTCCCCCTTCCTCTGTGAAGTGGCTCTGTCGACCACCCCCCTCCCCATGCATATAGAGCCCAATTCAAGAGAGCAGATGGCCCTCATTGACCTGGCCTCTGAATTGATGGATATAATACAAGAGGTCAAATAGGCTTGGGAAGCCGCTCCTGGGAGTCCATTTAAAAGAACTTTCAGAGTGTATGATACACCAGACCGAATTCAATGTTATCTTATGTATATTTTGCATCTGCATCAGGCCGTGTTTTCATGGCCATGAACTGAAGGCATTACAAAGAAAACTTGTTTTGTTTTGGAAATGCCATCCTTGAAGGAATATTTATGGTCCATTTGGCATGTTGACCTTTTGGTGTGCCTCAGCTGGTGAGGGTTTCTAACCATGTGTGTATTCACAGTGCCACAGCTAAATTAAGGCTTCAGTGAACCAGATTTCTCTAAACTCCTTTATGGTAAATAGATCTCTCTTGTGATGTGAGCTTGAATTCCTGCTCTAATAAGGAGTGACTTCTCTCTTAGTTGTGCCTAGTTGCTCAGTTGTGTCTGACTGTTTGCAACCCCATGGACTGTAGCCCACCAGGCTTCTCTGCCCGTGGGGTTTTTCAGGCAAGAAAATTCGAGTGGGTTGCCATTCCCTTCTACAAGGGGTCTTTGCAACCCAGGGATCAAACCTGTGTTTTCTGCATTGCAGGCAGATTCCTTACCTGCTGAGCCATTGGGGAAGCCCCCTTCTCTCTCAAAGGAGATGCAAATCGTTTGTTTTTTTTTTTTTTTCCATACTTCTGCCTCATCACCTGGGTACAGAGAAGGACATCTGTGTCTACTTGTGAAAATGCAAATTATATGAATGGGCCGGAAGAAGCAACAGGAACAGTGTATAGTGTAGTCTGTAAATGTTAGAATAAACTTGAGACAGGTTTGAAATTTTAAATTTGAGACATTTATTAAAATTCCTCAAGGGAAACACTCTTTTCCAGAGGTGGCAGCGGTGCTAACCTGTTTGAAGTCACACTTGGATGTTTTTTTAAAACAAGCTTGTTGCCTGTTTTAGCTTGTCTGTCTGGTTTGTATTATGTTGTTACCTGGTAGTTTTTTTCTGAAAGAAGAGACACAGTTCTGAAAATAGTCATTGCCTAAAGGGAAGAAACAAATTCTTTTCTTAGTATTGAAGGCTTTTTTTGCCCTTTTTTTTTTTTCCAGCAGATTAAAGCATTTCATTGTCCAGGAGCTCTAGAAATGGTCTTACCTTACTTTTTTGATCATACATCCTATTAGCAGACACTTTTTGAGCAGGCACACCCAATATTTACTTATAAATTATGTACGTGTGCTGTGATAGGGATAGTACATATATTATTAAACATTCACAAAAATAGAAATTAAAAAAAGGCACACGAGATGGGTCAGAATGGACGTTCGAGTGTTTTCTATGCACGTCCCAAGGCTGTGTCGGTCCCTCCACGGGGCTTGCTCAGTCCACCCTGGGAACTCCCTCCCCCAGCCCAGAGTCCTTGGGTTTGCAGGATCTCCATGCAAATGCACTGTGAGAAGGTGCTCAGACGCCATGCAGGGAGGCTGGAAGGAGAGGCTTCTGTTAGTGGTCGTGCTGAGCTCGCTGACTTCTCCGTTCTCCATAGCATGTTACAGTGTGTTCAGTGCCTGGTGTGGGGTGGTGACAGGAAGAAAAAGGTCACCTTTCACGTCTGTTTCTGTCTCTATTCCTGCAGCTGCTACTGATGCTTCTTAAGTCTTATCCGGAATTTCAAAACTGATTTTTTTCTTTTTTTTGAAAATGGAAAGTTCTCTCTCTTTTGAAAAATTATGTATGGTAATTGCTCGGTTGTGTCTGATTCTTTGTGACTCCATGAACTGTAGCTTGCTAAGCTCCTCGGTCCATGGAATTCTCTAGGCCAGAATACTGGAGTGGGTTACCATGCCCTTCTTCCGGGGATCTTCCTGACCCTGGAATTAAACCCGGGTCCTGTGCGTTGCAGGCCGATTCTTTTAAGTCTGAGCCATTTGGTAGCAAATTCTTGACCTTTACTCTTAGGAAGCTGTTTGGTTTCTATCACATTCAGGAGGAATCTTATTATGTTTAACTATGGGATGCTGACTCAGATACCGTTTTGGTTGTTTAACATACAACACCTTCTAAAATTTTAACACACAACACCTTCTAAAATTTTAAGTTCTATATTCTGGAACCAACCTGGTCTAAGGTTTTCACATAAGGAATGTAGAAATGTGCGCCCCTGCTTCTTTGAAACCTAATCACGCTGTTGTTCAGGGTCTTGCTGTAAGACCTGAGTAAGGATACCTGAGTTTTGAGGGTTTTGATTACTGGAAAAGACTGACTCAAAAATCTCTGCCATTGAGAAGAGCATACCGCACTTACTTGGTCAGTTGCGCCAATGAAGTCATTTCTGCCTTACTGTGGGATAGGACAGTAGACTGCAGCCCACCAGGCTCCTCCGTCCATGGACTTTTCCAGGCAAGAATACTGGAGTGGGTAGCCATTCCCTTCTCCAGGGGAATTGTCCCAATCCAGGGATCAAACCCAGGTCTTCCACCTTGCAGGCGGATTCTTTGCTGTTTAGCCACCAGGGAAACCAGATGATTCTAGAGTAACCTGTAATCGCCAGATTATTGCCCTTTCCAGATCCCTTACCTTTGGTAAGCAGCCTCTGATCTCGTTGTCCTTTATCTCTCTCAATCCCTCTGGCCCCCTTGTGCTGGTCACCAGCTAGGTCATTTGCCTTTTCTCAGGAATATATGAAAAGACGCCACGCTTCTTCTGTGCCTAGCCCTACTTTAGTCAGCCCAGCTTCTACCCTCATTATCTCTGTTTTGTCTACCTGCAGAATCTTACTGGACCCTTTCTGGTGATTCTGGTCACTGAGGATCTCAGTGGAGATATTAAGTCTGTGAAAAATTACTCTCCAACTCTGTATCCAGTGGGGCTTCCTCCAGCATGCTGTATTCAACTTGAGAATGCTCCATGGCCTTAATCTGTCCTTCCCACGGCTGCAGGCTGCCCACTGAGCCAAGGCAAACTCTGCATTCCTGCTGTTCAGCTGTTGGCATCATCTCATCTCTTGATCATAGGGCGGAGCCCTCTTAATAGGCTGGTGTCCTTCTTGACTGTTCCTGTCCTTTTCAGTCTGACCTCTTATCTTCTCTCGCTTTCCACCGCCTGTGGAATGCCTGGGCATAGGTTGTAGCCCAGTAGTCAGTGGGGTTTCAAATACCACATGAAGGACTGAACTTTTTCCTACAGGCAGTGCCAGAGCCTTTACAGAGAGTTTTGTCTCTCCTTTGCTAAGACCCTGGCTCTGGGGTTGCACAAGAGAGTGCAGAGCACAGAGGCTTGGGAAAGAGGCAGAGACTCAGAGAAAGCTCCGTATTTCATTCTACCTTCAAAATGTTAATTTAGTTGATGACTTTATTACTTGACTGGTAAAACAGTCTGGCGGAGTACAAAGCACATGGATCCTGAGCTAGGCAGCTACGGGTTTTAGTGACAATTCTGCCAGTGAAAGCAGATCTGTTGACAGAGGGCAAGTTAATGTGTTAAGTAGAGCTTTCAGTGATTACTCATAATTCCTGCAGGATCTTTATGACTATCATGTAATTAAGTTGGTGACATGTACTGAGTACCAGGAACATAGTACCCATCCAGGAACTGTTGTTTATTCTCTTCCACTCAACCATGAGGTGTTTGTACTGTTGCCCAATCTTGTGAAATCCTAGCATCCGAGCGAGGTTGATTCTTTGATATTCCAAATAGCATCTGTGTTAATGGACATAGACAGTATTAGTTCATGTTAGTAAAAGGAATAGTTTTGCTAATCGTATACTAGGCGATTAAATAAAATCCCTGCTTAACAGGTATTTATGCCTTCTAGGAATGAATTTGTGCCATAGTTTAAAACTGATGATAATCACTTCTTGGCCTTTGAGCCAAGGTCAAGTGTAAAACTAGAGATAAACGTGTTTCCCATTATGCGTAACTTTGGATGGAGCATCTCGTTTAAGATGGTGCTCTATGTGAGGTTATAAAACTTTGTTGAATAGGAAAAAGTGTTTATTTCAGGAGTTTGAAAAACATAATTCTTGTATATGTCAATCCATCTGATTGAACAAATATTTCATTACTTTTGGGAAATTAATAAGTTAATGACATATTCTTTTTCTTTAATTATTGTCATTATACATTTTCCTTGAGCAATATAATCTATTTTTTATTCAGAGAAATTTAGCTATTTTATTATTCTTTTTAAAAAATATTATTTATTTATTTGGTCGCACTGGGTTTTAGGGGGCACATGGGTTCTTTTGGTTTCAGCATGTGGGATCTAGTTCCCCACCAGGGATTGAACCCGAGCCCCCTGTTTTGCGTGGAGTCTAAGGCACTGGAGCACCAGGGAAGTCCCAATTTAGCTTATTTTAAAACATAAAAAATTAATTATACTTAATGAATTTTTGGTTAATGTCACATAAAATACTTTAGTGTTATTAAGTATCAGTAAGTGAAACTTTGTAGTATTATTATTATACAGTTATCATTACATTATTTCTTGGTACCCTTTAACATGTGTTTGCTAACTGAGCTTGCTCTGCTAAGAATTGTTTGACGGTTGCACTTTTAATTTGTGCAGTGTGTGTGTGTGTGTGTACCTGTGTTCTGGGTGTTGTATTCCCCAGTCTGTCGTATAGCAACTTATAATATGAACTTTTTCTTTTGGGAGATGACTAGGACATTGCTGGAAACGTATTGTCCTAGATCAATGGTCAAAATCAATGGTCTGTAAACTGGCTCCTAATTTTCATTGTGAAAACAAATTAAGCACTGATTACAAGATTTATATAAGTCATAGCTGCTGTGTTTATAGGTTCCACTTAATATGCATTTAAAATATTTATTGCCTTTTAAAGTGTATTTTAAAAGGTTTGTATTATGTTATGGAAAAACAGATGATTTTTTTCTTCTTTATAGTGCAAAATAGAATCTTGACTTAAATCTTTGTGACCATAAACCTGTTGGTGGATCAGAACAGGATACATTATACACTTGGGTTTTTGGCTGAATACTGACTGGACAAAAATGTCTATCTAAAGAGACGTATAGTCGATTCTCATTATTCTCTATAACACTATGTCTGGGGCCGTTACGAACAACAGGATGACCAAGGAAAAGCAAAAACGGAAAAACTGACACCTACTAGACTTCAAAAAGGTTATTTGTTTACAGTGTGAGAGCTGAGACAGGAAGGGAGAAGGTTGCCTTGCTCAGCCTCGATTGGGAATGTGTGTGTTGGGCAACTCCAACTTTTTGTCACCCTGTGCATGTTCGTGAATGGACCTAGAAAGTGCTACTGGACCAAGTCACAAGTACAGAATCCATGAGTGATGGGACTCAGCTGTAGTTAGCATGATGTTGAGACCACTTGTGTGCCTTCAATGACGAGTTGAGTAGTTAAACTGTTGCTTCCTGAGAGCTGGATCTGGTAACAGTGAGTAGATCCAAGCTTTCCTCCCTGAAAGGCTGGGTTCTCTGCCTGATAGATGGAGACCTGTCAGATGCGCCTTGCCGCTCCTGGGTCCCAGTGCCCGCCTCCACTTGCATAAATGAGTTGCCATTGGCCTGCCATGGCCCTGCCGTTAGCATCCCCGTCCTATCCTAGTCTCTGAGTTGGGAGACATTAGAATGTGTGATTAAGAAAGCAACCTGTGGATTCCCATGTCCTGGGTCCCCATTCTGCCTCTGACACTTACTAACTCCCTGCCTTCCAGCAGGACTACTTAGCTTCTTCGCACATTCTCTTCTTCTCTGTAAGATGAGAATAATAACATTGGCTACCTGGTTATGTTAGTAGTTGTTGAGACAGTATGTATTTTACATGTGTCAGATATTTAAGACAGGAGTTGGTTTATAAGCCCTCAGAGGTAAGCTGTTAACCTACCTGGTTATCCATACCCAACTGGCCTTTTCATTTTTCTTAGGATTTTATGATACACCACCAATAAATAAAACCCCCGCTCCAGAATTTTCTTTTTAAGGAAAAGAATGAAGGTGAAAGGTAGCAAAGTATAAAAAGGTGGAGCTAAAATGATACTGGAACAGACTGTTAGGTGAGGTGGGCAGAGAGGGACTCTGAATTTAGTCCTGAGTTTTGATCAGTTCCCAAAAAGAAGGCCTGCTTCTCATTATCTTTTACATAAAAGCTGTGGTTCAGGAAGTGCACGGCAGTTTCTGGAACCGAGTGGTTTCTTCTTGATATATTCATAAGACTGCTTGGTAGTCAGATACCAGTCACACTGATTTGTAACACATTTGTGTGTACCCACGTCGCTCTCTCACCCTGGGATATTGGAGGCTGGGTGTTATCTTATCTCATTGATTTCAGATCTCCAGGTCTAACCGGGAGACACTGACTCTGCTGCAGAGTCCACTTGTGATGGTGTGATTGCCAAACACTTGTCTCTACAAGGACCCTGTGTGTGTTCTTCCCCTGATTTTATCGTGGATCACAGGCACACTACTCAAGTGCAAAGAAAGGCATTGGGTGTTCTACAGAGATAATGAAGGCGTAAAAGGAAGATTAAGGGAGCAAGTCCAGGGTGGCTTGTGTATGGGGCCACAGTGAGTGGGGCCCTAATGCCATATACTGCATGCTTTTGGTTCATGCCTCTTGAGTATTAAATATTTTAAAACACCTCCCCCGTGTATGCATTTGTTTACCCATAGACTGCAAACACATGGCTCTTATATACTACGTGCTGTGCTGTGCTTAGTCACTCAGCCGTGTGTCCATGGGCATTCTCCAGGCAGGAATACTGGAGTGGCTTTCCATGCCCTCCTCCAGGGGATCTTTCCAATCCAGGGATCGAACCCAGGTCTCCCGTATTGCAGGTGGCTTCACTGCCGTCTGAACCACCAGGGAAGCCCAAGAATACTGGAGTGGGTAGCCTACTCCTTCTCCAGGGCATCTTTCTGACCTAGGAATCAAACTTGGGTCTCCTGCATTGCAGGCAGATTCTTTACCAGCTGAGCTAACAGAGAGGCCCTATATACATTTTAATTAGCATTAAAAAGAGGTTGAAAAGGAAGGATGGCTGTTCTCAAGTAGGTTATGGAGATAAAATTACATAGCTATAAAAATTCACTAATATTATTCACTCAATTATGCAGTTAAAAATAGGTGAATTTTCTATGCTATAAATTAGGCCTTCATAAACAAAAGTCTAAAAAAGGGAGGATGAGATGGAGATGGAATTTTCAGTATCTAAACATCTTAAAACCTATTATAAATATCAAGAATCCTTTTACTCTCACCTGAGTTATGGAGAACTAAATACTTATTACTAAGAGCAGTGTGGTTAAACATGGAATCTTTAATTATTTTAATCACTTAATTGTTTAATTAAAAAGAAAGCTCACTTTAGGAGTGTAATTACAACTCTCTATTACTTTTGCCTGTACTTAATTATCAGCGTTCTCTTTAGCTTGTAGTTTCTTTGCAAGGACCTTTTTCAGGGAAACTTGATAACATTTTAAAATTTCTTTAGCCAAGTGTGTGACACACGTGCGCGCACACACACACACACCCTACCTTTCACTTGTAGCACACATATCCTGAGAGCCTGTGATCTCTGTATTGTGAAATTTCCATTTTTCTCTCAGAGGATTAGGTGTGGGGACCACATTCTCTTCCCTTTTGTGGCTTTATTAGTGCCTTTTACTAAGGGAATTGCATGCAAATACTTTTTGGTTTATTTGTGTTGTATTTTTATTATAAGTTCTTATCTGTTCCCTCCTTCAGGACACACACCTCCTGAGTCCAGGGACTTCAGTTCATTGTGGCCTTGCTAGCACTTTGACCCATTCCTAGCACAAATTCTTGGTTCAATAAATATTGTCAAGTGAGTGAATCAACCTGCATATTAAATTTTAGTAATAATTAATGCTTCTCAACTTAAAAATAAAGCTAAATATATGTAGAAGTTCTGTTCTTTAATTCCTGCCCACACTAAGATGCATGCACTCAACTTTGGAGACCACTGCCTGTGAGTGGGTGGACTGTGAGGAGCAGGGGGGAGGTGGAAGGTTGGGGACATTAAGAAATATGCTTCACTGGGAGATCAGACTCTCTTCCGGTATCTGGATCAGACCCATTTTACCAGTGGGCACCTCCATAGCTCAGCGGGTAAAGAATCTGTATACAATGGAGAAGACATAGAAGATGCGGGTTCGATCCTTGGGTTGCGAAGATCTCCTGGGGAGGATATGGCAGCCCACTCCAGTATTCTTGCCTGAAAAATCCCCTGGACAGAGGACCCTGGTGGGCTACAGTCTCTATGGGGTCTCAAAGATTCAGACACGATGGGGCGACTAAGCACACACGTACTTTGCCAGTATCGTGTTTCCCTGGTGGCTCGGTGGTAAAGAATCCACCTGCAATGCAGGAGACGTGAGTTTGATCCCTTAGATGGGAAGATCCCCTGGGGAAGGAGATGGCAATGCACTCCAGGATTCTTGCCTCCTGGGCGATGGAGGAGCCTGATGCACTACAGTCCATGAGGTCACAGAGAGACACGACTGAGCGACTAAGCAACAGCAACACAACAAATCCCTCTTAGAACATCGTGAGCATTCTTGAAATACAGTGCAAAGGGCTGTCGGTGGTGTTCGAGGGATTTGTAAGATCGAAAGAGTGACAGTGCTCTACGATCGACTCTCCACAGCCATAGGACTGGCAAGGACCAGGAAGTACTCGAGTGAATTGCATCATTTCAGTTTGTTTTGAAGAACTGCCCTGTAGCTTGGGTAATATCCAGTTCGTTCAGTTTTTTTATGGCCAGTTTTATTGAGGTGTACTATAGGCTAAGATTTACCCTTTGGAGATAAATAGTTGTCTTGAGTTTGAGACACAGTCATGCAGCCACCACCACAGATAATGATAGAGACTGTTTCTTATCACTCATCCAAGTTCCCTTGTTCTCTTTTGTAGTTAATTGTCTTCTTTCCCCAGCCACCACTGATCTTATTTCTTCCGTCCAGTTTTCCCTTTCCCACAATGTCATAAAAGATGGTATCACACAGTATATGGCCTTTTGTGTTTCGCTTCTTTCACTTAACGTTTTTATGTCGCTATCCATGTTGTTTTGTATATTAGAAGCTCATTCTTTTTTATTGATGCATGCTGTTCCATTATATGAATGTACTCTATCTTTAAAAGCCATTTACTGGTTTTGGGAGAGTTGGGTTGTGTTAAGTTTTCGATGAGTTTTGAACCCAGCTTTCATAAACAGATATGTTTCAATTGTATGGATATCTGTTTGAATTTCTTTTTGAATGAATGCCTATAAGTTTTGTTGTTGGGCCATATGGTAAGTATATGTTTAAATGTATAGGAAACTGCTGAACAGTTTTCCTAAGTGTTTGTACTGGCTTGCATTCCTGTCGGCAAACAGGAAAGTTCCAGTGGCTCAGCTTCCTTGCCAGCACTTTGTGTTGTCCGCTTTTTGCATTTGCTTGTTTGGCTTTGGTCATTCAAGAAGACAGTTGGTTTCGTCTTGAGTGAAGGGTATGGGCATGGTCTTATGTTCATTTTTCTCTTTTTGATTCTTTAATTTTTGTTGTCACTTCCCTTTTTCTTGAGCAAGTCTTCCATCTTGCTTTTCCTCTTCACTGGCTTCATTTGTATAGACCGTGGGATTAGTGCCTCATTAAATACCGTTTCAGGTCTATTTCTGCACATTTCTAGTGTGCTTAACAGCGCTTTGCTCCTTGCTCCACTCGTAGCCTTAGATCGTGAACTTATGGGTGGGCCTTGTTCCACTCTGATGAGAACCAGGAGTCACTCAGGTAACGTTCTCTGTTGCTTGAGTTGTAGGGGATAAGAAAGAATAGAATCAGTCTTGAAAAAATTATTTTAAAAAGACTAATTTATAATCTTTTGGTGTATTTTTGGACCTAAAAGAAGCCTATTTGTCAGATTTTCAGTTCTGAATTGGGTATCAATTGGCAAAATCCTGTTATTGATATTATTATTTAAGCTACTAGTATAAGGGCTTTTAAATTGCTTGTTAAACTGGCTACATTACTATGTGTTCTTCATTGAGTTTACCACTTCTGAAGTGTCCATTGAAATGTCTTCTATTGAAGCAGTTAGGTTTGGTTGGGCTTGGTTTCAAATTCTGCCAATTTTCAAGCTCTCCAAATTCAGTTGTGAGCATAATTAATGTTCTAGACAGATGATATTAATTTTTTCTTGCAAATTTGGTTATCTTGGATCATATCATTTCATTGGTTGTATTATAAAGATTTGAGCTCGGTTTCATGTTCTGCAAGTTTCAAGCTCTGATCAAATTCAGTTGGAAGCATAATTAATATCTTAGATACTAATACAGATTTGTCCCTATAACTTTGACTGTCTTGGGTCAAATCTTCTTAGTGACTGCCTTCTAAAGACTTACTGAAAACTGTTGTCTCAGTGTTAATTTTCTGTGTTTCTTACATAAGTACTCTGGTATAGATAAAGCAGCTTTTATAAGGATTGAATTTATCAGGCTCACATGATATGATTATGCATTTCTGTTTGTAATTTCCTAGCATTTTTGTGTGAGTTTTTCCTCTAAGCACATTTTTATATATAAAGTTCTGAAGCAAATCTTCTCACCTGAGTGTTTTTCAAAGAGCCCACTGTATTCCCAAGTTCACAGGCAGATTTTTATTATTGCAGGGACTTGAAGGCTCAGCTCCCAATATTCTGAAGAGTTATGTATGTTATTCCTTGTCCTGGACCATTGTGTTTCAAGTCTGATATTTAGCAGGGTTGTTTCAGAGTTTTAAATGGGAGGAGAGAATGTTCAAAACAAATGGTTGCAACAGAGAAAATAATTCAGTTTTAAAGTGTTTCACTCATCCACCCATCTTTCTTACAAATTTTGTTCCGATTGCCAGCTTTCTTTTTAGGGCAGGATAAACCAAGGGAGACAGAGCAAAGTGGCAGAGTGAGCAGGGACTGTCCTGGTGGTTCCAGCTGGTGGGAATGGCGTGCCTGTTGGCGTTTGTGAACACGTATGACGTTTTTGATTGTCTCAAAAGCAAGAGGACATTGCTGGCATTTGATGGTGAGGGCTGGCATTGATAACTGACATCCTCCAATCCATAGAACAGTCCCATACAATGAATTGTCTTGCTCTAAATGCTAGGAATCCCCTTTTCTGTCCCTGTTAAACAATGCTGATCTGGATCAGCCTGGGTTTCAGTTTCCAGAACTGTGGACCTGAACATGTTGCATTTTCCTCATCAACTTGGAGTGAAAATGCTTACTGTTTAATATCACTGGGGGCTTCTCAGGTGGCACAGTGGTAAAGAATCCACCTGTCAATACAGGAGACTCAAGAGATGCAGGTTCGATCTGTAGGTTGGGTAGATCCCCTGGAGGAGGACGAGGTGGAGGAGGAGTAAACGGCAACTCACTCCAGTATTCTTGCCTGGAAAATTCCATGGACAGGGGAGCCTGATGGGTATAGTCCAGGGTGTCACAAAAGAGCTGGACACGACTGAGTGACTGAGTGCGCCCACACACACACGAAATCACTGTGAGCATTGCTGATGATGTAAGTGAAGCGGTGAACACAGCACCAGATACATAGTAAAGTTAGCAGAGCGTGGCTGGCTGGAGTGGCTTTCCAGCCAGCTCAGGGTCGAGTCCAGGGTCCTGGCAGGGACCTGCTCCTCTCAGAGCTCATCTCCTGCGGTTCTCTCTCCTGCCTCCCCAGTCACACACTGGACTCCTCGAGGTTTCTCCGTCTCCCTGAGACAGCTGCCCGCCTCTGGACCTCCTGCGCTTGTTCCTCCTCCTGTGGGCAGGCTCCTTCTCTCCCTGTATCCACTGGGCGCTCCTCCCCTACTTTCTTCCTTTCCTCCTCTGCCCACTTGATCCAAGGGAGGCTTTCCTGTTATGCAGAAATGGCAGCCTGGCTTGCAGCAGCCACCTCTTCCCCTCAGCGCTTGTTCTTTCCCTTAGCATCACTCAATATATTAAATATTTTTTGGCTTATTGTCATTCTTTTTCAAGTGGAATATATGTTTCATGAAAGCAGGGACTCTGTTTTTTTCACTGATGAATCCCCAATGGCTGTAATATCCCCTAGTACATAGATGCCAATAAATGTTTATTGAATGAATGAATTATTAAAGATCGCAAAGAAAAGAAGTTATAATTGGTTTGTATACATATGCTGTGTATAAGAGGGAGAGAGAGATTGTGTGTGTGTGTAATAAAGTTATACTTTCTAATAGTTTCTAATCCAGATGATGGGATTAATCAATTATGGAAATCTCTCCATCTAAACAGTTTTGGGAAATAGTGTAAAAGCTAAGAGACTAGGTTGTCATAATCGGATTTCTCTCCTCTCTACTCACTCAACTCTGTGATTCTTCCTTCACTTTTAATTGAAAGCATGATACTTATATTTTTGATAAGAGACTGTTTTAAGGATATAATGATGTGATTATTCTTTGACTATGTGTTTTGAAATTGGTTACAGATCCCTAGAGGTCATCAGTATTATTACCCATAGCACCTTAAAGTGATTTGAGTTTTCTCATTTTCTTGGAGGAGGTGTAATTTGTTCTTTGGCTGCTACTGCTGCTAAGTCGCTTCAGTCGTGTCCGACTCTGTGCAACCCCAGAGACGGCAGGCCACCAGGCTCCCCCGTCCCTGGGATTCTCCAGGCAAGAACACTGGAGTGGGTTGCCATTTCCTTCTCCAGTGCATGAAAGTGAAAAGTGAAAGTGAAGTCGCTCAGTCGTGTCTGACTCTTCGCGACCCCATGGACTGCAGCCCACCAGGCTCCTCTGCCCATGGGATCTTCCAGGCAAGAGTACTGGAGTGGGGTGCCACTGCCTTCTCCAGTTCTTTGGCTAGATGATAGATATTTACTGCTTCTGTTTATATAAGCATAGACTTGGGAAATGCTTTTAAGGGTTGTGTTATTTTAAAAAACCCTCTGGCTTGATGTTTTGGGCAGGGGAATGATAAGCTGTGTGAGATGCCTGTTTAAAAGAGAGTATTCATAGGCGAAATTTCCTTCTTGCAGTTGGTTGGTCCAACTATTTCTCTGATTGGTGTTGTTTTGTATTCTGAAAAATTTGTGTTGATTTGGTGACTTAAGAATAAGCACAGATTGTTAAACAGGCTCTGTTCCAAGCAAGAAATGACACAGGAAGATATGTATAAAGTTTCCTCGGTTTTAAATTATTGTCTCTTTAGGCTAACCTTTTGATTGTATTTTGTGTCCTAAAATAGCTTCTGCAATATGCACTTTACCCAGGTGGGATGATATTTTTACTGGCAATTCAATCTCTCTCATACTGTCCCTCTGCCAGCGAAGTCCTGAATATACTTCAAGTATTTTATTTCTACAGATAATTTCTAGACAAGGCAATCTTTACATGTAATAATGATGGACAGGACATTTGAGGTTTGGCAGTTGTTTTCAAATATAGGTACTGGTTAAGACATCTGTGTGTGTGGTTTGACATGGGACCATTAAGCTCAGCTGTGTGAAAACATGAATTACATTCCTTCTTCCCTGGTGGCTCAGAAGGTAAAAGAATACACCTGCAGTGTAGGAGACCAGGCTTCCATCTGGGTCAAAAAGATCCTGTTAAGAAAGGAATGGCAACCCACGCCAGTGTTCTTTCCTGGAGAATCCCATGGATAGCGGAGCCTGGTGGGCTACATTTCATACAGTCGTAAAGAGCCAGACACGACTGAGTGACTAACACACACACACCTAGTGTGTATTGTTAAGACTCAGGAATTTCCTTCAAAATCTGGACATTTGAGTGAATGGCCCTGGTACTCTTAAATTGGATGGACTCAATTCTGACATCTCGTCTTTCTCATCCTCTTTATCAAGTCCTGTTAACTCAGCATCATTACTGTTTCTCAGTACCTGTCCTCTTTACTAAAAGAACAAGAAGACGGAAGAATCAGAAGACAGATCTAAACGACAGTCTGACAACTTCAACTAATTGGCATATATAGAACCCAGAAGTGCAGAACTGACTGTGGCTGGGCAATAAAGAGTGTTTTCATTCCTCTTTCAATAAAGAGGATTTTCCTTCTCATTTAACCATTAGGAATTAAGATAGAACTCAATGATGTAAAGATAATTAGACAGTCCCCTTGCTTATAATTTTATTTATTTGCTGGCTGGGCTGGGTCTTCCGCACGGCCCAGGCTTTTCTCTTGTTGCAGAGTAGGAGGGCTCTCTCTAGCTGCCGCGTGTGGGCGTCTCACTGCGGAGGCTTCTCTTGTGGAGCGTGGGCGCGAGGGCTCGAGGGCTTGAGGGCTTCAGTCGTTGGCACTGGATTTCAGTGGTTGCAGCTCCCAGGCTCTAGAGTAGGGCTCAGTAGTTGTGGAGCACAGGCTTAGTTGCTCTGCAGCACGTGGGATCTTCCTGGATCAGGGATCAAACCCATGTCTCCTGTGTTGGCAGGCAGATTCTTTAGCACTGAGCCATCAGGGAATTGCCCCCCCCCCCTTTTTTTTTAAAGAAATTAAGCTCTATACCTCTAGGAAAGGGACTTCCCTGGTGGTTCAGTGGTAAAGAACCCACCTGCCAAAGCAGGAGGCATGAGAGACTCGAGTTTGATCACTGGGTCAGGAAGATCTCCTGGAAGAGGGCCTGGCAACCCACACCAGTACTCTTGCCTGGAGCATCCCATGGAGAGAGGAGCCTGGCAGGCTGCGGTCCATAGGGTCACACAGAGTCAGATACAACTGAAGTGACTTTGCACACACGCATGCACCTCTAGGAAAACCTGTGTCTCATAGAAGAACTCAAGATAGAAATTAGGAAGTATTTTGAATTAAATGGTAATGATTTGGGCATAATGATTTGACCTAAGACTTGTGGGATGCAGCTAGTCTGAAAATCAATATCTAGTTTTCCATGTCAAGAATCTAAATGAAAAAAAGAAACTTAAACCCAGAGAGTATAGGAAGAAGGAAAAAGTAACATATGGAACAGGAATCAGTAAATAAATCAACAAAAGTTAATTTTAGAAATATTAAAAACTAATAAACCCCTTAAGACTGATCAAGAAAATAAGAGATAAAGCACATTACCAATATACTATTCCATATTGAATTGGAAACTCTGAGCAGTGAAGGAAGAAAAAATACTTATTTTAGAAAAGATGAATGCATAAATGAACTCTGGTATATCCACACTATGGAATATTAGTCAGCAACAAAAATAGAGGAGCTATCAAGCCACAAAAAGGCATGGAGGACATTTAAATGCATATTACCAAGTGAAAGCAGTCAGTCTGAGAAGGCTATGTAAAGTGTGTTTCCAACTGTATGACATTCTGGAGAAGGCAAAACTATGGACCGTGAAGAGATTAATGATTGCCAGGTTTGAGGAGGGGAAAGGAGGGAGGGTTGGGTAGGTGATTTTTACAACACAGAGACGATTATATATGAGGCTATGGTGGTAGACACATGACTTTATGCATCTGTCCAAGCTAACAGAACTATACAATACAGAAGTAAATACTAAGGCAAATTATAGACCTTAGTTAATAATAAATGTGTCAATAGTAGTTTATCAATTGCAACCATATTAGTGTAAATCTTAATAACTGGGGATATTGTATATAGGGAGGAAGAGGAGATACGAGATTATACTTTTCAATTACTCTGTATACCTAAAATTGCTCTAAAAATTTAAATCTATTACCAAAAAAAGAGAGAGATATATAGAAAGTAACCATATTCATGAAGCTGTTCTCAGATTAATGTGTAAAGCAGTTCACAGTCAAAATCTCCACTGCTTTTATTTGGAGGTGGGGGTATTAGACTTTTGAATTCTGAAATTTACATGGAAGAACAAAGGAAAAAAAATTAATCTGAGGACCACAATAAAGTGGGGGCTTATGTTATTGGGTATCAAGACTTACTACAGGTCTATGTAGGAAATAATTATTATGAGATACTGGCACAGGTATAGATAGATAGAGATCTTAGGAATGGAAATTATATACCTGATAGAGGTGAAGGTCACTGGTAGTTAGGGTAGGTTTTATCAATAAAAAGTGCTTTAAAGTTTGATTATCCATATGAATAAAAAATAAAATATCATACGCACCTCAAACCATAAGTAAACAATTCAGGATAAAGATTGTGAAAAGCAAAACTTCAGAGCTTTTCCAGGAAGATTTATGAGAATGTATGTGTGACCCTGGGGGTTTTAAACCATACGTCTGGGATAACTGCCACACACAAACATAGAATATGCAAAGAAAAATACTTATAAATTCAGCTCATTAAATTTTTTATACATGTGATTCTTGGTACCTTAATATAAATCTTTTTTTTTTTTTTAAGGCTAGATACTGGGTGAAGAGATTTGCAACAAAAATACAAAGAAAGCATTATTATTAGATTGTTTAAAGTACCATTTCAAATAACTAAGAAAGAAAACTCTGAAGCTATCCTGCTAAGAGAATAATGGATCAATCCCCTTTCACAATTGCAGGTAGCCACATGTTAGAAAAATCTTGCAATGGTAGGTGCAGGCAAAGATGTTGCACAATAGGAAATTATTGGCTGATCTTAGATATATTAATTAGTATATCTGCTTTGAAGAACAATTTGGCAATACCTCACGAGTCAAGTGTAGGATCCATATAACCCGCAAACCAATAACTCAACTCTGAGATATGGTGTTTCTCAATGGGACCTTGCTGGTAATTTGAGCAGGGCCAGCCTCTCTTCTGGAGTGTCATTCATATCTCTGAGTCACACCCACTGTGTGTGAGTTATGTCTCCTACTATAGTCATTCAAGCATCCAAACATTCTTCAAACAAACTTCCAATGGGGCTCCCCTGGTTCAGACGGTAAAGAATCTGCCTACAATGCAGGATCCCCTGGAGAGGGCATGGCAACCCACCCCAGTATTCTTGCCTGGAGAATTGCATAGACAGAGGAGCCTGGTGGGCTGCAGGCCGTGGGGGCACCAAGAGTCAGACGTGGCTGAGTGACTAACACTTTCACTTTCTAACAGAGGAGTCCATGGCTGATTGAAAACCCTGAGAGAAACTGACTTATGCATCAGAAGATATGTCTAAGAATCTTCTTTAAAGCTTTGTGTAATTATTTAATTGTAAAATATGGTAAGCATCTTAAGTATCCATCAGCAGGAAAATTAAATTGTGGAATCTTCTGAAAATGGAAATAGGATATGACTGTTAAAAATCTCACTAATAAAACTACGTTTATCATTGTGGATAAAGTTCTTGAAAGAAATGTTGACTTAAAAGCATGGTTCAAGGACGTACTGTCTAAAATGAGGAGTATAGTCAATATTTTGTAATGTCTGTAAGTGGAAAGTAGCCTTTTAAATTTGTATAAAATATTTTAAAAATTGAGGAAAAGGATAGAGGAAGATTATTATCTCCCTCAGGTACCTCTGAATTGTTTGACAAGATAAAGATGCATTACTGTTAAAAATATAAAAGTTTGGGGTAATATACAGTTTATATAAAGCTTGTAATAAAGTTTCTAATTATGAAAAATAGTACTATGTTACATATCCCTGAATGACCTCTAACAAAATAACTGTATTATGATAAATATAATTTAGAATAGTGGTTCCTTCTGGCAGGGCATGAGGGGAAAGTCATCAGAATGAACCACACAGGTAGTGTCGTTGCAGCTAAGTTTTTATTTCACCGGTACCTTGGTGTTATATAATTTTCTATACATATTCATAGGGCTAACTTTTTCTTTTTTAGAAAGTTACGAAAGAAAACAAAGTTTGAAACAAACAAACAAACAAGCAAAAAACAGCAACAAGAGGGAGTGTAGGAATACATAATCAGGGCTGAGAATATCTGAGTGTTGCTACGAGGTCCAGAGGTCTGAAAATGATTATGAACTGAGGTATGTATATAAACAGTGTCAGGGTGAAATCAACAAATCAATCAGTAAACATAACAATTAATAAAGGAAACTCTTTACATCAAGGAAAATCAGGAAAGATTTAGAAGACCTTAGGGTAGGAGATATAATGTTAAAACCCACTTGCTGCTGCTGCTGCTGCTAAGTCACTTCAGTCGTGTTTGACTCTGTGTGATCCCAAGATCCCACCAGGCTCCCCCGTCCCTGGGATTCTCCAGCCAAGAACACTGGAGTGGGTTGCCATTTCCTTCTCCAATGCATGAAAGTGAAGTTGCTCAGTTGTGTCCGACTCCTAGTGACCCCATGGACTGCAGCGCACCAGGCTCCTCTCTCCATGGGATTTTCCAGGCAAGAGTACTGGAGTGGGGTGCCATCGCCTTCTCTGATAGATGCGCTACCATGTGTGAAATAGATAGCTAGTGGGTACCTGCTGGGTAGCACAGGGAGCTCAGCTTGGTGCTCTGTGATGACTTAGAGGCGTGGGATGGTGGCCGGGATGGTGTCTGGGAGCGCGGCTCAGGAGGGAGGAGATGTATGTGTACACAGCCTGAAGAAGGTCATGGACAGAGCAGCCTGGTGGGCTGCAGTCCACAGGATCCGCTCAGAGCCGGACACCACTGAAACGACTTAACGGGCATGCACGCATAGCTGAGTCACTTCATCCTACAGCAGAAACTAACATGATATTGTAAAGCAGTTACTCTCCAATTAAACAAATGAGAGATGGCATGTCAGGAGGGACTGGTACTTGACATGGTGCTCAGCTCCTTCTTAGTTTGTTCAATTGATTTCCTTTCTCTAGGTGCAGTTAAAGTGAAAACACAGAGTGCTGAAGAAATTTGCATTTGTGAAATCTGAGAGTCAGTGTTCATACTGACTGTAGAGCATTAGAAAGCTACCAGAAATGATGATGCCTGGTAATCACTGTTGCCTTCCCTCCCTTCTCTCTCCCATTTCTCATGGGATAAAGGGGAAATCCCCAAATTGCAGAATGTTCTTTAGTCCACCTATCCCTGCCAGAACTCCAGACACTGATACTTTGATAAAAGACAGATGGTAGAAACCCTTGGGTAGGATAAAGGTCCGCACGGTCTCTGTGTTCCCTGATAACACTGAGACTTTCTTTTTAGGATGTCCAGCATCAGGCTGGCCCAGCTTTTACTGCCAAAGCACCACCTGCCCCCTCAAGTTGAGTTAGGCCTCCTTAGTGTTAGGTCTCTGGTTTCTCTTGAATGCTTCTGGACGGGCAGATGCTGCTCATAGTTCAGCCTGGCTCAGAATGAAAGTGAAAAGTGAAAGTGTTAGTTGCATCTGACTCTTTGAGCCTCCTTGGGCTGTAGGCCAGCAAGCTCCTCTGTCCCTGGAAGTCTCCAGACAAGAATGCTGGAGTGTGTTGCCATTTCCTTCTCCAGGAGATTTTCCAGACCCAGGGATTGAATCTGGGTCTCCTGCATTGTCAAATACATTCTTTACCTTCTGAGCCACCAGGGAAGCCCATAGAATTCCATTGATTTAATTGACCTTTTCTCATCTTGTTTTCTTCTTACTTTCTCTGCAGACCCATCCATTTGTTCTTTTCTAAGTTGAGCTGACTGTTTTCATGCTTATACTTTTAAAAATGTTAATGCTTTGAGATTTCATTTTTCCTTGCTTTTTGGTTTCTTACTCTTTTTAAAGAAAAATCTGCTTTGTTTTCTTCCAGTTACTCTTGCTAAAAGTGAATCAGAATAATTTAGACTGTCTCCATTTCTTCCATATCTGTTCATTTTGACAACTTATGTTAAAGCATTGGCATTCTTAATAACATTTCTATGTCAGGGATTCCTAAGACCATCCCCAGGTCAGGTGGCTCTCTAGAAGGACTCAGCATTTTGTCATACTCATAGCTATGATTTCCTAAGGGAAAGGATGCTCAGCAAAATCAATGAAGAGAAAAAGGCATAAAAGAAAAATGCGTACAGATTCCCTGTAAAGAGTCACTTAGGACAGGCTTGATTCCTCTAACAAGGAGATGTGATGGCACTTGTGAAATGTTGTCTACCAGGGAAAGTCATTAGAGAACTATTTTTCTGGCTACCCAGAATTTAGAGGGTAGTACATGGATCTCTGGATGTAAGGGAGGGCTGAGGAAATAGACTAAGTGGACCAAAATTGGAGGCTATGTCACAGCCAACATTTTATCTTGCAAACAGGAGCATCTCTGGCTCTGCTGTCACTGGACTGGCCTCCAGGGTGTCAGTCCCTGTTGTCAAAAGCATCTTCATCCTTAGATGCTCTGCTGGTGTTTAGCTCTTCACTTCACCGCAGCTGCCATTGGAGAGATTTTTGAAGTAGATTTGTGTTGGGAACTGGTCACATAGGCACCCTCTGCCTAGCATATATTACATGTCCAGACTTTTAGATGGGAAGCCAGTATTCAGCATAAGACAAATGGTTTGCATACATGGTTTAGGGACATACTAAGAGATACTCTTATCACTTAGGATGTTGGGAAACCTTGGCATCCAAGTTCCTAGATGCCACTCTAGGAATAACCCTGCACATAGGTCTTTTCAGCTCAGTTCAGTTGCTTGGTCGTGTCCGACCACAGCGCGCCAGGCCTCCCCGTCCATCACCAGCTCCCAGAGTCCACTCAGACCCATGTCCATTGAGTCGGTGATGCCATCCAGCCATCTCATCCTCTGTCATCCCCTTCTCCTGCCCTCAGTAGATCTTTTAAAAGACAGCAATCTCAGACCTGCTACTTCTGCTTTTCTGTGCGATTTACTTATTCTTTTGGAGTGGAGTGTTAGCCCAGGGATCATTTAAAGATCATTTATGCCTTTTGGTCTTCTGGCCACTACAGGGCAAGATAATAACTGTGGATATGCTGTCAGAGATGGAATTAAAGTGAAAATACAGGTATCTGATGCTTCAGATAATCTTACCCTTTCCTCTCCTTTCCTCTAGTCTTCTCCAAGCACAGATTATGAATTAGGAGTGATTGGTAAAGAGGTAAGAAATTTTGAGATTTTTTTCTTTTTTCTGTAGATGAGATTTTTAAGAGAACAATAGTGTTGGCAGGGCATGTCATTAATCAGAGGAGATCGAACCTACTTCTCTCTTTTTTTTTTTCTTTCCAAGAACATATGTAGTGGGCCTAAACATGCATCCAGTCCTTTTGGTTGATCTCAGTTATAGAGACATTTCTGTCTCCCTGATATTGTCGTTTTTGTTTAATTGCCAAGCTGTGTCTGACTTGGCATGGATTGTAGCTTCTAGGCTCCTCTGTCCATAGGATTTCTGAGGCAAGAATACTAGAGTGGGTTGCTATTTCCTTCTCCAGAGAATCTTCCTGACCCAGGAATTGAACCCACATCTCTTGCATCTCCTGCATTGGCAGGTGGATTCTTTACCACTGAGCCACCAGGGAATCCCATCTCCATCATATATTTTTAAAAAATAGATGTCTGGTATGTAGAATGATTTCCCTTCCCTCAGCTGGCTTACAAATTTAGTAACAAGTTAGATGATAGATTGGGAAGATATATTTTAGAAGAAAAAGGCCAATTGACTGTAAAAGCAGAGAAATCATTTGTTCTTTTTATGAAACTGTTTTGGAGACCTTTCCATTATGGATAATATCTTTTAGATAAATGAGGTAGGGGTTATTTCTGCTACAGTTCAGTTCAGTCTCTCAGTTGTGTCCAACTCTTTGCCATCCCATGGACTGTAGCATGCCAGGCCTCCCTGTCCATCGCCAACTCCTGGAGTTTACTCAAACTCATGTCCATTGAGTTGGTGATGCCATCCAACCATCTCATCCTCTGCCATCCCCTTCTCCTCCTGCCTTCAGTCTTTCCCAGCATCAAGGTCTTTTCAAATGAGTCGGCTTTTCCCATCAGGTGGCCAAAATATTGGAGTTTCAGCTTGAGCATCAGTCCTTCCAATGAATATTCAGGACTGATTTCCTTTAGGATTGACTGGTTGGATCTCCTTGCAGTCCAAGGGACTCTCAAGAGTCTTCTCCAACACCACAGTTCAAAAGCATCAATTCTTCTGTGCTCAGCTTTCTTTATAGTCCAACTCTCACATCTATACATGACCACTGGAAAAACCATAGCCTTGACTAGACGGACCTTTGTTGGCAAAGTAATGTCTCTGCTTTTGAATATGCTGTCTAAGTTGGTCATAACTTTTCTTTCAAGGAGCAAGCATCTTTTAGTTTCATGGCTGTAGTCACCATCTGCAGTGATTTGTTTCTGTTTCAAGTATAATTAAATATACCCAGGGGTACAAACTCTTACCCTGTTCTATCAGAATGCTGAATAATCCTTCTTTAGAATTTCATTTGCCTTTATCTTTCACCATTAGATAAGCATATACATCATCAGATTTTCACTTTTATCGAATTTAGTTTAGATCCCCCTCCCCCCGCTTTTTTAAGAGAATATATTGGGTTGCCCAAAAAGTTTGTTCGGGGTTTTCCGTAACATCTTATGGAACAAACTTTCTGGCCAACCTATAAATAGGAAATTTTCTTTCTACTGGTAAGAAAAAAGATACTGCGGTTAAGTAAAAAGATACCTCAGTAATATTGGTAACACATTCTGACTTGTAATAACTGCTTCCTGCTCTGTCATTGGGATTGATACTTACATTGTGAAAGGAAACCCTTTTCATCACATTTACACTAAAGGAGAGCTTTGAGAATCACAGTTTGAGTCAGTGTTACTGAATAATTCTAATGCACATAATGGTAATGTAAGCTGTTGTCATTCTCAGAATGTCTTTCCCTGCTTGTGTTTCTCATTGAGTGAGTGGTTGTGGTCCAGATTCAATCAGAAACTTTTGAGCTGACATTTAGAAGGTTAGCTCTTTTTCCATTTGGCCAATTGCTAGCAGCCAGCTCAGGAGGATGTCTGGGTTAAAATCATGATAAATGGAACTTCCATGAGGCTCCTTGGCTTGGGGCTTGTTTCCTGTAAAAACTTTGTCCTGACTTTAGTGGTTTGATGAAGCAGAATACTTATTTTCTTTCAGTAAATGAAAACTGAAGTTTAGCAGATCAGGTAGCCTAGGTATTTTGTTTTGCGAAGAGATTCTGCTTCTAGTGCTAATGGTTTGCAAAGCCTGGGTTATGTTTCAGCTTGTGGCCCATTGGGTGTTTGTGAAAATAGCCTATGAACTTTTTTCACTGTAGAAAATGGAACAGATGTTTGTTTTTAAATATCCTTTGAGATGAAGAAAACTCAGTATATTTTATATACTATATCTATTTTATGTATATATTTTATATTTAATATATATTTATACCTGATACTATTATTATATCTAATATATATTAGATATATTTTAAATATATATTTTAGATATTTATATCTGATATATATATTTTATATCTAATACTCAGTTGGATTTACCTCACCACCATTTTCTTCAAACATTAGATTTACTCTAGTAAGTTTCCTTTATTCTGAACAATACATTCTGACTTGGTGGGATGACATTTTTAGACATCAAAGAGACCACAGGCCAACGTGTATTATAAGCTTTATATATACTTTTAAGATTTTCTTTTTTTCCTGGGCACATACCTTTGTGTTTATATGTTTGCAGTTCTGCACACCAGGCATTGAACATTTGGGGAACTTGGTAAAAATGCTTTTGCGAAACTTATTAAAATAATTCTGGTTCCAGGTGAAATTGAATAAAGCCACTCCAACCTTTTTTCCCCAGTGAATGCAGACATGAATCTGGATGAAGTGCGAGGTGAAGCTGGTTGAGGTCTCTGAAAAGTAAATATTAGCATGTTGACTAGGGAAGAATTGTTGCTGTTTTCGTGTCTGGCTCTTTGGCAACCCTGTGGACTGTAGCCCACAGGCTCCGTCTGTCTATGGTATTTCCCTGGCAGGAAGACTGGAGTGGGTTGCCATTTCCTTCTCCAAGGGATCTTCCTGACCCAGGGATCGAACCTGCGTCTCCAACATTGACAGGCGGATTCTTTACTACTGAGCCGCCAGGGAAGTGCAGGGAAGAATATTAGTATGAAACATCACTAAACTAGAGGTGGGCTTACAATTTTTCTCTCTGCTAATCCCCTCAGCTTGAAATCTGTGCAGTCTAAAATCTAGAAGTCAGTGTTGGAACAGAAGTCCAGGAGACCCTTCTAGTTCTGACTCAAGGAGTAGGAAAGAGAAGCCTCAAAGCTTGGAGAAAAGAGAGAAATCTCTGATCTTTTTTGGTCTCCTTTTCCTCAGTTGTGTTGTGCCCCAGCTCCCTGACAATCTTGTGGCAGAGGCAGCAGCAGCAAGAACAGCTGACAGTGGGAAATTGCAAGAGCCAGGGCAATAAGTTAAGGGACCATCCTGTCAGTAAAGCCATAGTTAAGAAAGGCAGAGCTGAAGCGTGGCTTGCTTCTCCCACCCCCAGTCCTCCTAGGGCTCTGGTGCAGTCATAGAAGCAGGTTGCTGCTGACTGGAGAGGTGACGGGGGAGTTCCAGGGTACTAGAATGTGTCAGAGGAGGCAAGTGAGAAGGAGCTTGGGGATTGTGCCCATGAATCTATTTGTGAACTCCCAGACCTGCTACAGTCTTCAAATGAATAGATCTGATCCTTCTTACTCAAATACCAAGGGCTTTGAGGGTGGAATTAACAAATAGAAATTCACTCAAGTCCAAGACTTATCTCTACATGGTGCACACCCAGTGCAAATCTGAACGGCTTTGCATAGCTTTTGAAAATGGAACTGACATGGGAACTAGAGCCCATAGAAGGTGGGTTGGAATTAATGGCCAGAAGCTAACCAAATCAGGTGCTTGATAATAAAATAATAACAACATTTGCCATATATTTAAATATGGCACAGGAATTTGTAAGAACATTCAAGATGTTCAGGATATAATTCACATTGGCATATGAAGTAGTACAGAAATTTTAAGTTACATGAGAACAGACAACAGAAGACAATGAAATGATGACTTTATGGAAACTATTATAAAAGTGCTCAAATGAATAATCTTCAGTCCTGAAATAAAAGTTAGAATAGGAAGTATCGGTAAAAAAATAGGAAATATAAAGTAAAAGCAAATGGCAAATTTATAATTAAAAAAATAACCTTTCTACCTTGTGCCCCCACCCCACCAAAAACAAAACAACAACCTCACTATATGGATTCAGTAACAAAATGGAAACAACAGAATTGGGAAACTTGAAAATAAATCAGTAGAAATTATCTACTGGGAATATGGGAGAGGCAAAATATTTTAGAGACCCTAGAAGTATTGAAGGATAGCAAAAAGGCATAATGTTTGTATGATCAGAGGCTCAGAATGAAAGAAGAGTGTGTGGCTAAAAAAATATTCCAAGAAATAAAGGCTGAAAACTTTCCAAGTTTTGGGAAAGAAATAAACTTATAAATGCCAGAAGCTAAACTAATCCCAAACAAGATAAATCCAAAAAAATATACACCGAATCACATCATAACTGCCTCAAACTTAATGACAAAGACAGAATCTTGAAAGCAGTCAGAGAAAAGTCACCTTATCTACAGGAAAACAGTGATTGAAATGACTGAATTTCTCATCAGAAATCACGGAGGGCAGAAAGAAACATCACATCATGTTAAAAGTGCTGAAATAAAAGTGTGGAATCTTGTATCCAGTGAAAATATCCTTGAGAGTGAAATGAAGATATTTTCAGATGAAGGAAAACCAAGAGAACAGACCTTTTAAGAAATAGCTAGTTAAGGAAATTCCTTGGAAAAATGGGAAATAATACAAGAAGGAAATTTAGAATATCAAGAATGGAGGAGGTGGTAAATATAACAGAATTTTTTTCTTGAATTATGAAACAATGATTCATCATTGAAATCCCAAGTAAAACATTGTCTGATGGGAATTTTCAATGTATTTAGATGTATATATAACAGCGTCTATAAAAAGGAGATGATGAGGAAACCTATATGGTGATATGGAAGGCAGAATAATCTACTTCCTGTCCCCCACAAATGTCCACATTGTGTTACCCAAATTCTGTGAATATGGTACAACAAATGGCAAAAAGAACTTTGTAGATGGAATTATGGCTGTACATCTTGAGATGTGCTGTCCTGACAGAGGCAGTTACATCACGTGTTCTTAAGAATGGAAGAGGAAGGCAGAAGAGAGGATCAGAGAGATGCAGTATTGAGGATGGCTTTCCTTGCTGCTGGTGGCTTTAGAAGTGGAGAAGAGGGCCTAGGCATGTGGGCAGCCTCCACAGTTACAAAAGGCCCTCCACGGTCAGCCAGCAAGAGAATGAGAACCTTTTGGTCTGGAATGACTGAGAAACAGATTTATCTCTGGAGCTTTCAAGAAATTATGCAGTCTTGTTAACACCTTGGTTTAATTTGATGAAATATATATTAGACCTCTGGCCTCCAGAATTGAAGAATAATGAATTTATCTTAATAAGCCACTAAGATTGTAGTTTTTTATAGCAGCCGTAGGAAACAAACGCATGTGGTTTGGTTTTTCTATTCCAGTTGGAGTGCTGAACTATTGATTCCAAGTAAGGGGTAAAAGGTTAACTCTGCATGTTGTAATCCCTAGATCAACCACTAAAAATTTACACAAAAATATAGTAAAAAAGAATGATAATTTGAGTTAAAATGGAACGTTAAATAAACCTAACCAATGCAGATAAGGGGAACTAGTAACAAGCCGTAGAGGAAACACACAGGAAACAAAATGCTCGACCTAAGTACAAACATATCATCACATTAGATATTCAGTTCAGTTCAGTTCAGTTCAGTTGCTCAGTTGTGTCCGACTCTTTGCGACCCCATGGACTATACAGTCCATGGAATTCTCCAGGCCAGAATACTGGAGTAGGTAGCCGTTCCCTTCTCCAGGGGATCTTCCCAGTGCAGGGATTGAACCCTTACTAGCTGAGCCACCAAGGAAGCCGTTAATGGTCTGAACCAACTAAAGGATCGAGATCTTCAGATTGTATTTAAATAGCAAGAAGACAACTGTTTTAGTTGTAACATGTTCGCAGATAACAACAGGCCTTCACAATACAGAAGCAAAAAATGATATAACTGATAGGAGAAATAGACAAATTCACAATTATAGTTGGAAAACAAACATTCTCTTTATGTAGCATAAGGAGTAGAGTATAACAAGAACTAAACCATCAGCCAACTAGATTAACAGACACCTACCTAACACTCCGGGCTTCCCTGGGGGCTCAGTGATAGGGAGTTCACCTGCCAGTGCAGGAGATGTGGGTTCGATCCTGGGTCGGGAAGATCCCCTTGAGAAGGATGCAGCACCCCCCTCCAGTATTCTTGCCTGGGAAATTCCATGGACAGAGGAGCCTGGTGAGCTACGGTCACTGGGGTCACAAAAGAGTCAAACACAACTTAGCAACTAAACAACAGCAACAATATAACACTCCACTAAAGGCAAATTGACTAAAATATTTTCAGATGAATGTGGAAATAAGCATTTTGAACCTATGTGCAAGTTAAACTGTAAGATGTGAATTAAATAATGTATTTGTGTCCTGCTAATGTGAGGTATGTTTATGTTTACAGTAGCATTTTTAAAAGCAGCAAAGAATTGTAAAACATTTTTAAAACTTAAAGCTGAATGACTCAATATTATATAATTGAAATAATGATAATTTAAAAGCTGGATAACATTGTATTAAAAATTTACTCTTTGTGAAGCAGTTTTTTAATTGTTTTATATGGACAAATTCATTCAGTTCTCACAAGAGCCCTGTGAGGTAGTTATGGTTAAATTTATGTATAAAATGGAAATAAAACCAGTACAATATCATAAAGCAATTATCTCCAAATTAAAAATAAATTTTTAAAAAACTAAAAAAATGAAAACTGTAATGAGACACAGAACTCTAGGAAGTGACTTAAGATATCAAAATATGACATTAAGATGGTATCATCAGTAGAAATGAAAACAAACAGCTTTTCCTGACTGCCCTTTCTCTGCATCAGATACTCAGACACTGGGGCTTTATCTTATTTTGTTTGTAAGCTGGCTGATATATTTCCTAATGAATAGGTGAAAAATTGAGATTTAGTGTGATAGTATACCTGAGAAGAACATAAAAAAATTAAAATTGCAGCTTGTGGAGTCTGTCTCTGGGACCCAAGGTCTTTGTCTCTGCATTGCCTGTTGAAGATACCAAGTTCACCCTTCGAGCTGATGATGATTAGTCCAGAGCTGGGGGGCTGTCACCTAGCCCTGATCTTCAGCAGGGACCTCCCAGTGACTCAATATCCTGGGCTGGGTATAAGTGCATGGAGTCCTTGATTTTGGAAAATGCTTTTTATCATAGCTCTTAGCCTTTTTTTGTCATTAGACAAATATGACACTTGAGAATAGCCCAGCTTAGACTGACTTGAACACACTGTACTCTTTCACATTGAAAAGATTTATCATGAGGTACTTGACACGTCGGATGAGGGTTATGGCACCAAATTTGATTTTAATCCGATTTCCTAATGAGTCCAACCTAGTATGTCTTAAATTACTCCCTTTCCTGCTTAGCCTTCAGCAGACTGCATTATATTTGTTGGTGAAGCATCCCTGTCACTCACACCTGTTTGTGGGAAACATTTTCTCTCTTTCATTCTCCAACTGAAGCTCTGAAGGTTGCTTTTCTTAGGATTTCCATTGTAGAAGCTTTCATAGTTCTTCTGGTCTGGTACATTGGACTAAGGGCAGACCTCTCACTTTTATAAATGTTTTTCTCTTTAGTTACTCTTATTTTAATATAAAATTTGAAGATACTAGATGAAATCCTAGTTGATATGAGCGTGTATTTGTCCTTCAAAATGCACACTTAACTCTAGAAAGGAAGATGGTAAAATTAAAGCAGGATTGGCAAACTATAGTCTGTTGCCTGTTTTTATAAATAAAGTTTTACTGGGACCACAGGTACGCTTTCATTTCGGTATCATACGTGTCTCCTCTGGTGTCACAACAATAGGATTAAGTAGTTTGGACTGTCTCACTCTCAGTCTATAATATTTACTAACTGGCCTTGTTCAGAAATTGTTTGCTGACTCTGGGTTTAGAAACAGAAAGGCATTCCCTTGAACATAATGGTTAAAAGATGCTATTATTTTTGTAGTAAATGTCTTTTGCTCTGCTTTCTTTTGAGAGGAAATAAGAAAGAAGCCTTTTGTAATTATTTATTTTTATTCTTTTTTTCCCAAGACTTATGAAGGTATAATTGACAAGTAAAAATTGCATATATTTAAGATATATGGTGGTCAATTTAATTCACATATATACAAAATGATTACCACAATCAAGTTAATATTTCACATCACGTCTTGTATTTACCGTTTTTATGTGTGTGTTTGTGTGGGGGATAGAAACCTAAAGATCTCTACCCTTAGCAAATTTTAAGAATACATGGTGTTTATAAAAATAAAAAAGACAAAGAGATGAGTGTTGCTGAGGGTGTGGAAAATTGGGAACTCTTACATACTGCTGATGGAGATATACATTGTTATGTGTGCTAAATCGCTTCAGTTGTGTCCGACTCTTTGTGTTCCTTTGGGCTGTAACAGGCTCCTTTGTCCATGGGATTCTGCAGGCAAGAATACTGGAGTGGGTTGCCATGCCTTCCTCCAGGGATCTTCCCCACTCAAGGATCGAACTCCCGTCTCCTGCATTGACAGGCGGGTTCTTTAATACTACTGCCACCTGGAAGGCCCACTCTGTGCCTTTAAAGACCCACAGTTTAAACCTAAATACATACATATAATCTGTAAAAAATATTAACTCTGTTGAACCTGTGAAACTGAAAAGGAGTCTCCTTAAAACCAGGATCCCTTATTGAATTTATGATTAATCTCTCTATCCCACACTTGATTCATTTCTTTCTCCCATTTAACTTCAATCCTATGCTAACAGAACACCAATCAGCCAGCAGACAGATGACTAAAATTACTGCTATTGATAACATCTTTGCAAGTGTGCTGAGTCTCCTCAGTTGTGTCTGACTCTCTGTGACCCTACGAACCATAACCTGCCAGGCTCGTCCATCCATGGGATTCTCCAGGCAAGAATAGTGGAGTGAATTCCCACTTCCTCCTCCAGGGGATCTTCCTGACCCAGAGATAGAACCTGCATCTCATTAACTGTACATCGGTATAGTATGGAAATCAGTATGGAGGTTCCTTATAAAAAGTGAAAACTACAATTAAACCAGCTATCCCATTTGTGGGTATATATTCAAAGAAAATGAAATCAGTGTCTCCAAGGGAACTCTGCATCCCTTTTTCTCTGAACATTATTCACAGTAGCCGGGATATGAAAAAAAGAAAGTAGCCACTGAAGGATGAATGGTAAGAAAATGTGGTACACAGGCCCATCAGTCCAGCCCAGTCCAGTCCAGTTCAGTCCAGCAGCTCAGTCGTGTCCAACTCTTTGCGAACCCATGAATCACAGCACTCCAGGCCTCCCTGTCCATCACCATCTCCCGGAGTTCACTCAGACTCACGTCCATCGAGTCGGAGATGCCATCCAGCCATCTCATCCTTGGTCGTCCCCTTCTCCTTCTGCCCCCAATCCCTCCCAGCATCAGAGTCTTTTCCAACGAGTCAACTCTTCGCATGAGGTGGCCAAAGTACTGGAGTTTCAGCTTCAGCATTATTCCCTCCAAAGAAATCCCAGGGCTGATCTCCTTCAGAATGGACTGGTTGGATCTCCTTGCAGTCCAAGGGACTCTCAAGAGTCTTCTCCAACACCACAGTTCAAAAACATCAGTTCTTTGGCGCTCAGCCTTCCTCACAGTCCAACTCTCACATCCATACATGACCACAGGAAAAACCATAGCCTTGACTAGATGGACCTTTGTTGGCAAAGTAATGTCTCTGCTTTTCAACATGCTATCTAGGTTGGTCATAACTTTTCTTCCAAGGAGTAAGCGTCTTTTAATTTGTCACCATCTGCAGTGATTTTGGAGCCCAGAAAAATAAAGTCTGACACTGTTTCCACTGTTTCCCCATCTATTTCTCATGAAGTGATGGGACCAGATGCCATGATCTTCGTTTTCTGAATGTTGAGCTTTATGCCAACGTTTTCACTCTCCTCTTTCACTTTTATCAAGAGGCTTTTTACTTCCTCTTCACTTTCTGCCATAAGAGTGGTGTCATCTGCATATCTGAGGTTATTGATATTTCTCCCGGCAATCTTGATTCCAGCTTGTGTTTCTTCCAGTCCAGCGTTTCTCATGATGTACTCTGCATATAAGTTAAATAAGCAGGGTGACAATATACAGCCTTGACGTACTCCTTTTCCTATTTGGAACCAGTCTGTTGTTCCATGTCCAGTTCTAACTGTTGCTTCCTGACCTGCATATAGATTTCTCAAGAGGCAGTTCAGGTCATCTGGTATGCCCATCTCTCTCAGAATTTTCCACATTTTATTGTGATCCACACAGTCAAAGGCTTTGGCACAGTCAATAAAGCAGAAATAGATGTTTTTCTGGAATTCTCTTGCTTTTTCTATGATCCAGTGGATGTTGGCAATTTGATCTCTGGTTCTTCTGCCTTTTCTAAATCCAGCTTGAACATCAGGAAGTTCACGGTTCACGTATTGCTGAAGCCTGGCTTGGAGAATTTTGAGCATTATTTTACTAGCATGTGAGATGAGTGCAATTGTGCACTCCTTTTCTCCTTTGCTTTTCAATGGGATAGTTATTGAGTCCTAGAAAGAAGGAAATTCTGCCATTTGCAGCAACAAGTAAGTTAATCTGGAGTGAAATAAGCCAGACTCAGAAAGCAGTCCTTTTATGAAAACATTTTTTGTGTCAGTCTCATAGTTTAACTTATTTATTGCTTTAACTTTTCTGTTAACTACTCCGATTAAGGAGATCGCTAAGATTCAGTTCCTTAAGTGTTTTTTCTTATGTTTGTGAAGTGAAGTGAAGTCGCTCAGTTGCATCTGACTCTTTGCAACCCTGTGGACTGTAGTCCACCAGGCTTCTGCGTCCATGGGATTCTCCAGAAAAGAATACTGGAGCGGGTGGCCATTCCCTCCTCCAGGGGATCTTCCAGACCCAGTGATTGAACCCGGGTCTCCCACATTGCAGGCAGATGCTTTACCCTCTGACCCACCAGGATAGATGTTCCCAATTATTTTTTTGTAGATGTTACCGATTAAAAGTTTTGGTCTTGATCACTTAGTGGGAAGGGTAAGATTCCTTGAGTCACGTTTCCCCCTTTGATGTGCTCTGACAGCACAGAGAAGCTTCATATCCTTTCTCCGTGTCTTCCGTTTCCTAGGAGTCACTGAAGTGTCCTGCAGAGACGCACTCTTCCTCAGAGGGACTGCCTGTGTCTTCATGCAGCCATGGACCCAGATAAACCATCTGTCTGGGACTCATTCAAGCAGCGGACCAGGCCTTTGTTGATCAACCTGAGCAAGAGGAAGGTGAAGAAGACCTCGAGCAAAACCCTGGAATTACGGGCCCAGCATCACCTGGACCGCCGCCTGAGCCTGTCTGTCCCGGACCTCCTGGTGGCCGAGGCCCTGGCCCCCGAGGGGCGGCCTTACTCCGGCCCCCAGTCGTCCTACACCTCGGTGCCCAGCAGCCTGTCGACGGCTGGCATCATTCCCAAGAGCAGCAGTAGCTCTTTGAAACAGTCTGAAGAAGAACTGGATTGGAGTCAGGAAGAAGTGGGCCCCTTCCACATGGAAACAGACTCTGAGGAGACCTTCACGTCTCCTGCCGAGGACAGGAGGGCTTCCAGCAACGGCACCTTGGGTCTGCTCCAGAAAACGCCCCCTGGAGAGGATGTCCCCGAAGAGCCAGAGGTGAGGCCCGGCCTGGGCGCTTTCCCATTTTTCTATTTTTCTTCTTTCTAAGTGCATTCAGTGCCCTTGGAAATTTTGGTTGGGATTTATTTTTGTGGTTAGTTTGGACAGAGAGGATGTCATTTATAACCATTTAAATGAAGGGAATATTGATTGTACCCAGTGTTCCCCTTCGTTTGGGGCTTGACCTCTGTGTATCTTAAAAGTATTACAGATGACCTTCCTAGAACACTTTAAGGCATTAAAAGCCCCGTTGGATGTGTTTTCATTTTTCCATCTCCTGGCAAAGAAATCAAGAGCATAACTTTTCCTTTAACTTTTGCTGAAATGTGTGTCTGATTCTGTCTCTGTCTCCTCCATTGCCTGGTCCTACCCACAGACAAAAGTGCACATTCACATTCCTAAAAAATGTAGGAATATGTGTATCCCCTTTTGACTGCCAGATAATTAGACTCTGTGCTCCTAGTGCAGGGGCCTGGGTTTGATCCTTTGTCAGGGAACTAGATCCCACGTGCTGCAACTTAGAGTTTGCATGGTGCAGTTAGAAGATCCTGCCTGGTGCAGCTAAGACCAGCGAACTCAAATGAATGAATGAATACCAAATATCTAAAAAAAAGCCAAACACTGAAGGAAACAAATTCTTATCCATTCAGAAATTTTTATAAAGCCTTAGTATTTCTTTATGATAAAATAACCAAATATAATTGTGAGACAAATACTACATTTCTAGGATGAATTTAATTTAAATGTAGTTATGAGGTTACCAAGCTATGATTTGGATAATCAATTTGATCAGTTATTTTTTAAAATATTTTCCATTAATGGCACATGAAGTAGGTTTTCAGTGTTCAGGTAATGGCTTAATTTTTCTATATTTGAGATTAGTATTCTAATTGTGTAGAAAACTGGTTATTCAACTAGGATTTTTGATTTTATTTTTAGAACCAAAGCCTATTAATTATGTCATTTGTTTATATGTCATTGGAGGATGGGATTGTGGATATTTGAAGGCCTTATTTTTTGGGAAGCATTACCAGTTAGGATACCATTAACCATTAAATGACACCTATTTGTTTCATTACCATTAACATTTATGAAGCCCTTTTTGTAAAAATTTTGTGATTTTTTTAATTATTATTTGCAAATTTGAAATGTTTCCATCAACCAAAATATAAATTAAGTTATTAAACAATTCATAAATCATAGTTGAGTATGAAGGAGGTAAGATGTTAAATTATATACTCAGGTTAATCTTATCTTCTTGCTATTTATTAACTGACCAGGAAAAAATAGGTGGGTTCCTTGGCCTTGATAGGCTAACAAACTCAAATTAGAATAAGTTGTTTTAAAAGTTAGTGCTGTTAAACTGTTTCACTGACTATACATATTCAGTGCCTACTCTATCAATCCCATGGACAGAGGAGCCTGGTGGGCTGCAAACCATAGGGGCACAAAGAATCGGACACGACTGAATCGACTTAGCACTCACGCACTATCTGGGGCACCATAGAGGGTCTGTTGTAAAGAAGAGATGGTTAAGAACATAACTCTGCCATCAGGATTGGGTCCATTGGGACATAGTTTTGCACAGCATTAAGTGTAGCGTAAGAGGTAAACCAACATCAGGACTGAGTGTGCATCCAAGCCTTTGTGAGCCGAGATCATATGGGGGGATCCAGGGACATGTCTTGTGGGAGGCAGTATGCAGGCTGGCGCAGAGGATAAGTAGGATTTGACGGGTAAGGCAATATGACAAGCACAGGCCTGAGGTGTGGGTGTGGGTGGTTTAGTCACTCGTGTCTGACTCTGTGACCCTATGGACTCTTGCTTGCCAGACTTCTCTGTCCATGCGATTTCCCAGGCAAGAATACTGGAGTGGCTTGTCATTTCCTTCTCCAGGGGATCTTCTTGGCCCAGGGATCAAATCCAGGTCTCCTGCATCGCAGGGGGCTTCTTTACCAGCTGAGCCACCAGGAAAGCCCCAGTTTGGAGGGGAGGCCAAAGGTGGGAAGCATTCTGCTCTGCCTGGAACGAAGGCTTGGGGAGCTTTCTGATGTGGTGTGCGTGATGTGCCTGTAGTGGCGATGGGCTGTGCTGAGGGCTGGTCAGTGATGTGATGGTGAATGGATGGACTGCAGATGGGTGGTTGGTAGTGATTATTCTATCTCTTACCATCAATGCAAAAAAGCCTGGATCAAGTACAGTTTTTTTAAGGGTAGATAATTCCGGGTAATCTGATGAAACTCAGCCATTAAGCAAACAGCAGTAACAATAACAAAAACTTCCTGCTTGGGAAAGAATCTTCTGCCTGTTTTTTCCTGCCCTAAGCATAATTGACATAGACTGAGGCTGTATCTTCCTTCTGTGGCCACTCATTGCCATTTGGCAGCGTGGTAAGCTATTTGCAGAGGATGGAGAGACTGGGCTGCAGCTCATCAGACCTGTAGGATCACTTGTGGTCAGCTGCAGTACTCACCTACTCGCCCTGCCTCCCCACGTATCCTGTGGGCTTCTCACTACCTGAGGATCCAGTTTATCACATGCTGGAGAAGTGAGCCCCTCCCTTGCTAATGTTTTGCACTAGGCTATGTTAACTGGAGGGTGGGCGTGACTGGAGGAGTCTTGTCTAACTTGTTTTGGTTTTCTCAGGGCCCAGCTCCATGCCTGGCCCCTGATAGGTACTCAGTCTTGTCCTTTGTTTTTTTTTAAAATACAGAAATTGATGATGGCAGTGTATGCATTCAGGCTCCTAAGGCTCTTCTTGGTGTTTTCTCTTCAAGTTCTCTTCATTTTATGGTTTGAAGTCATGTCTTCTTGGACTTATCCATCAATATCATGTAACGTCCTTCCTTGTCTCTTATAATATCCTTTAAGTCTGTTTTGTCTGATGTGGTAATTGCTATTCCAGCTTTCTTGTGATTTCCATTTGCATGCAATATCTTTTTCCATCCCCTCACTTTCAGTCCGTATGTCTCCCTAAGTCTGAAGTGGGTCTCTTGTGGACAGCAGATATATGATTCTTCTTTTTGTATCCATTCAGACAGTCTTTGTCTTTTGGTTAGAGCATTTAATCCATTTATATTTTGAGTAATTATTGGTATATATATATATATATATATTCCTTTTGGCATTTTATTAATTGTTTTGGGTTTGTTTTTGTAGGTCTTGTCCTTCTCTGTGTTTCCTTTCTAGAGAAGTCCCTTTAACATTTGTTGTAAAGCTGGTTTGGTGGTGCCGATTCCCTTAATTTTTGCTTACCTGTGAAGCTTTTGATTTCTCCCTCTATTTTGAATGAGGTCCTTTCTGGGTAGAGTAATCTTTCTTGTTAGGTTTTTGCCTTTCATTACCTTAGATATGGAGAAGGCAATGGCACTCCACTCCAGTACTCTTGCCTAGAAAATCCCATGGATGGGGGAGCCTGGTGGGCTACAGTCCATGGGGTCGCTATATCCTGCCACTCCCTTCTGGCCTGCAGAGTTTCTGCTGATAACCTTGTGGGAATTCCCTTGTATGTTACTTATTGCTTTCCCCTTGCTGCTTTTAATATATTTTCTTTGTATTTAATTTGTTAGTTTGATTAATATGTGTTTTGGCATGTTTCTTCTTGGGTTTTTTCCTTTATGAGACTCTGTGCTTTTTTGGACTTGATTGACTATTTCTTTCCCATGATAGGGAAGTTTTTGACTATAGTCTCTTCAAATATTTTCTGAGACTCTGACTTTTTTGTCTTCTGAAACCCCTATAATTTGAATGTTGATGCATTTAATGTTTTCCCAGAGGTCTCTGAGACTGTCTTTAATTATTTTCATTTGCTTTTCTTTATTCTGTGCATTGCTAGTTATCTCCACCATTCTACCTTCCAGCTCATTTATCTGTTCTGCCTCAGTTATTCTGCTGTTGATTCCTTCCAGAGTATTTTTAATTTCTGAAATTTCACTGTTCATCACTGCTTGTTTATTCTTTATTTTTTTCTAGGTCCTTGTTAACTATGTTAAGTGATTCTTGCATTTTCTCTTTTCTATCTTGAGATTTTAGATCATCTTTACTATTACAACTGAAGTCTTTTACAGGTGGTTTGCCTGTTTTCTCTTCATTCATCGGGTCTTGTGGGTGTTTTCCTTGTTCCTTCATCTGCACAATATTTTTGTCATTTCATTTTGGCTGACTCACTGTGTTTGAGGTCTCCTTTCCCCAGGCCATAGGGTCATAGTTCTTCTTGCTTCTGGCCTCTGTCCTTAGTGGGTTAGGTTGGGCCAGTGGCTTGTGTAGGCCTCGTGTCGGGAGAGTTGCTGTATAACACAGGGAGCTCAGCCGAGAGCTCTGTAATGACTTAGAAGGGTGGTATGGAGCCTCAAGAAGGAGGGAATTATGTATTCTTCTGACTGATTCACATTGTTGTACAGCAGAAACCAACACAGCATTGTAAAACAGTTACCTCCAATTAAAAACTTTTTAAAAAGTCAGAATTTTTGGAGTTTTGTTGGAAAAAAACTAATCATATGGTCAGTGAACACTTTTTATATAGTTCTGACTGAAAATATAGAGAGATTTAGAAAGGTGTAGAGCCCAAGTTCAATACTCATTTAAAATCTGAATTTGTTATCAATGAATTAAAATTTTTGTTGAAATATAGTTGATTTTCACTGTTGTGTTAATTTTTGCTGTACAACAGAATGATTCAGTTATATATATATATGTATGTATGTATATATGTATGTGTGTATATATACACTCACATTCTTTTTTTAAAATACTCTTTTCCATTATGATTTGTTACAAGATATTGAATACAGCTCTTTGTGCCATACAGTTGGACCTTGTTTTGATCCATTTTGTATATAAAACCTTGCATCTCCTACCTACAACCTCCCATTCCTTCCCTTCCCCACCCACTTACCCTTGGCAACCACAAGTCTGTCCTTACATATTTTTTAAATGAATGGGAGTCCTGCTGAAGTCATGTGATCTGTGAGGGAACATTTCATGCAAAGATGGGCAAAATAAAGGACAGAAACGCCATGGCCCTAACAGAAAATATTAAAAACAGGTGTCAAGAATACACAGAAGAACTATACAGAAAAGATCTTAATGACCTGGATAACCACGATGGTGTGATCACTCACCCAGAGCCAGACATCCTGGAATGTGAAGTCAAGTGGGCCTTAGGAAACATCACTTTGAACAAAGCTAGTGGAGGTGTTAGAATTCCAGCTAAGCGATTTCAAATCCTAAGAGATGATGCTGTGAAAGTGCTGCATTCAATATGCCAGCAAATTTGGAAAAGTCAGCAGTGGCCACAGGACTGGAAAAGGTCAGTTTTCATCCCAATCCCAAAGAAGGGCAATCCCAAGGAATGTTCAAACTACCGCACAATTGCACTCATCTCAGGTGCTAGGAAAGTAGTGCTCAAAATCCTTCAAGCTAGGCTTCAACCGTATGTGAACCAAGAACTTCCAGATGTACAAGCTGGATTTAGAAAAGGCAGATGAACCAGAGATCAAATTGCCAAAATCCATTGGATCATAGAAAAACCCAGTGAATTCCAGAAAAACATCTACTTCTTCTTCATTGACTATGCTAATGCCTTTGACTGTGTAGACCACAACAAACTGTAGAAAATTCTTAAAGAGATGGGAATATCAGACCCCCTTACCTGCCTCCTGAGAAAGCTGCATCCAGGTCAGGAAGCAACAGTTAGAATTGGACATGGAACAACAGACTGGTTCCAAATTGGGAAGGGGTGAGCATCAAGGCTGTATATTGTCACCCTCCTTATTTAACTTACAAGTAGAGTACATCATGTGAAATGCTGGGCTGCTTGAAGCACAAGTTGGGATCAAGATTGTGGGGAGGAATATCAGTAACCTCAGATATACAGATGACACCACCCTTATGGCAGAAGTTAAGAGGAATTAAAGAACCTCTTGATGAAGATGAAAGAGGAGAGTGAAGAAGCCGGATTAAAATTCAGCATTCAAAAAATGAAGATCACGGCATCGGGTTTCATTACTTCATGCCAGATAGATGGGGAAAGAATGAAAACAGTGACAGACTTTATGTTCTTGGATTCCAAAATCACTGTGGATGGTGACTGCAGCCATGGAATTAAAAGACACTTGCTTCTTGGAAGAAAAGCAATGACAAACCTTGATAGCATATTAAGAAGCAGAGACATTGCCTACAGAGGTCCATATAGTCAAGGCTATGGTTTTTCCAGTAGTTATGTATGGGTGTGAGAGCTGGACTATAAAAAAGGTTGAGCACCGAAGAATTGATGCTTTTGAACTGTGGTGTTGGAAAAGATCCTTGAGAGTCCCTTGGACTGCAAGGAGATCAAGCCAGTCAATCCTAAAGGGAATTAACCCTGAATATTCATTGGAAGGACTGATGCTGAAACTGAAGCTCCAGTACTTTGGCCACCTGATGGGAAAAGCTGACTCATTTGAAAAGACCCTGATACTGGGAAGGATTGAAAGCAGGAGGAGAAGGGGACGACAGAGGCTGAGATGGTTGTATGCCATCACTGACTGAATGGCCATGAGTTTGAGCAAACTCTGGGGGATAGTGAAGGACAGGGAAGCCTGGTGTGCCGCAGTCCATGGGGTTGCAAAGAGTCAGACATGACTGAGCGGTTGAATAACAACAATCCTTGTCTCAGATCTGGTTTATCTGATTCTTCTAATGAGTTACAGACAGCATTCTATTGCTTTTATAAAATGGGTGGGAAATGAGGAAGGTATGGGTTGGCATGTGACATACCCAGTGTACAACAAAATTAACAATTGCCAGTATCCTTGGTGTAGCTTATTTCATGGGTAGCTTTCCCAAGGGGGTGAGGGATGCAACATCCGTGGTCTGAGGCCTGCACTGGGATTTGTCTCACTTGCTAATGAAGCCGAGATTCTTCCTAGGGGATAGGCTTCCCCTCCTGTCTACAGGGTTCAAACGGGCGGGTCATTTTGTGACACTTCCATGCGAGACTTGTCCCTTTTTATGACTGACATTTTATTAGTTGTGCTTTTTTCATTCAAGGTGATAGCCTATCATGGTTGCCTGGCAACCAGATCGCCTCCTATATGTGACTCTGTATGTACCCCCTCTGATGGATGACACTCTTTCCCATTGCTCTCAGCACCATGACTCGGGGCTCAAGATGCTAAAAGGGCATCTCATGCTGTTGCCCCACACCACCACCACCACTGTGTGTTCAGCCAGCGGTGTAGAAGTCAGCCTCTCTTGTTAGACTGGAAGAGCAGAGATAATGTCTTCTTCCTTTTTTCCCCAGTCTTTCTGCAAATCTAACTTATGTAAAATATATTGATTCACTTTGTGTCTGAAGTTGACTGCTATGTGCTGGCAGGGGTGGGGTGCATAGAAATTCAGTTTGCTTGGGAGAAATGCTGATCCATGGAGACCTTGAGTGGGTAGGTGAGTTTTGAAAGTGAAAGAAAGTGAAGTTGCTCAGTCATGTCCGACTCTTTGCGACCCTGTGGACTATAGCCCTCCAGGCTCCTCTGTCCATGGGATTTTCCAGGCAAGAGTATTGGAGTAGGTTGCCATTTCCTTCTCCAGGGGATCTTCCCAACCCAGGGATCGAACCTGGGTCTCCTGCATTGCAGGCAGACACTATCCTCTGAGCCACCAGGGAAGCCCCAGGTGAGTTTTGAAGGCATTCCCAAATGTCTCCTTTTATATGAAGAAGATAAAATTAGGGAGACTCAAAGGGAGAGACACTTATTTTTTCTTCTATCTTGCTGTTTTTTCTTTCTTCTTTCTCCTATCAGCATTCCCCCCAGTAGATATTTTACAAGGTACTTTTTCACAGTTAAGAATTTAGAAAATACAGTCACCTCTGGTTCTCATCCTTGGTGTTGATGATGGAATTGAGATGAGACCTGATTACTGGAAACAGTGACCAGCACTCTGAGGCAATCTCTAGACAGTGTGAGATAACAAGCCATTTGAGGTGAAAGGGGAGCAGAGAGATTGCTTCGAGTATGTGGCCGGAAAGGCCTGAAGCGGATGCATTTTGAGGTTACGACTCAGATAGGTGGGGAATAAATCCAAGTAGTTAAGTTGTTGTTTATAGCCCAGTACATGGCCATCGCAAGCACCCAATGAGGACTCGCTGCTAAGATTATGGTTGTATTTACTACTGTTATTATTTTTATCATTATGTTTTCAGCATGAAGTTGAGGGCCAAAGAGGTTGAAAGACTTGCCTAATATCCAGCTAGTAAGTGTCAGAGCCAGGAACTAAATCGAGGATTGTTTGAATCTAAAGCCCGTGTGCAAAACTCTGTATGTATCAGGGGTTTAGAGAAATGTAGACCTGCAGTTCAGAACTCAGAGCTAGTGATCTAGAAAGAGTTGATCATCAAAGGAAGGTATTTGTTTTTAGTGCCCACTGTGCCCTTTTAAATCCCCCTTTAAGTTACAGTGATGGAATGGTTTATTATCATGGTCTGTAGCCAGTAATCCTAAATGGAAGATTAATACCATCCCTGCCCCACCATCGATGTCACCCCACAATGGGGTCCCTCCTTCCCTAACACTCTGACAGTTGGAGTTTTAAACAGCTCACTTTGGTGCAAGCTTATGTGGACGAGTTGAGTGGTTTAGAGGAGTACCTTATTGGGATAGTTCCAGAAACTCTGCTTGGCAACCACAGAGCTTCAGTTTAGTGACCGCAGAGAAGCAAGATGACAAACCACAGAGGAGAGGAAACAACTGACAGCTGGCCGAATTAAACAAGGGCGTTGGTTTCTCGACACTTTAGTTGCGATTACTGTTACTATTCAGTTGTGTGTTCTTTACTATTTTTGTTTTATGTCAGAAATCATTGCTCAACATACATGATGTCAGTGAGACAAGCATGTAAACCATGCCCCAGGGTCCTTCATGGAATTGTTCACATTTTTCTTCCCCCCCCCCTTTTTCCCATACCTGCTATGTGCCGATCCTGCCCTGAAACACTGGGAACACAGCAGTCGACAAAGCAGACCACAGTGTATTTCCTCCTGGAGATCCTATTCTGGATGGTGGTAGTCTCCAGATATATTAAAAAAGTGATAGATTGGATGGAGAAAAATAAAGCAGAGGAAGCATTTAGGAATGCTGAGATGGAGGTGTGACCATTTTGAACACAGTGGTCAGGAAATACCTCTTCTGAGAAGAAAACATTTATACAAGACCTAGAGGAGGTGAGAAAGCACATTGTACACGTGTTGGGAGAAAAAGCATTCCTGAAATACAGAAGAGACAGCATACAGATTCCAGGGAGGTAGGAGTGTGCCTGGTGTATGTCATAGACAGCACAGAAGCAGTGTGACTGGAGAGGATGGTGGGAGGTGTCAGGGTTACTTCTGAGGCTGTAGCACAGGGGCTTTCCCATCCTGCCAGCTGACTCTGCTACCATAGCAACCACCCAGGATGCTGGATGAGCAGATGCAAAGGTACCCTGTGGGCTGGGAGCTGTGTTTACTCACAGGCAGGGCAGGATGGATCAATAGCATGCAGTGATGCTTGCTATACCTGCTGCTGTGGACACTGGGAATAGCAATAAGTGAGTTTGCCTCAGATTGGAGTTGTGGAAGAAGCAGGTTCAAGTTAATAAGCTGAGAGAAGAGAGGAAGACAGCTCCATCCTAAGATCTGCTTTGATTGTGTATGTATATGTGTATTAGAAGCTACGTCATGTCTGACTCTTTGTGATCCTGTGAACTGCAGCCCGCCAGGCTCCTCCGTCCATGGGATTGTCCAGGAAAGCATACTGGTTCAGTTCAGTCGCTCAGTCGTGTCCGACTCTCTGCGACCCCATGAACTGCACCATGCCAGGCCTCCCTGTCCATCACCAACTCCCGGGGTTTACTCAAACTTGTGTCCATTGAGTAGGTGACGCCATCCAACTGTCTCATCCTCTGTCATCCCCTTCTCCTCTTGCCTTAAATCTTTCCCAGTATCAGGGTCTTTTCAGATGAGTCAGTTCTTCACATCAGCTGGCCAAAGTATTGGAGTTTCAGCTTCAGCATCAGTCCTTCCAATGAACATTCAGGACTGATTTCCTTTAGGATGGATTGGTTGGATCTCCTTGCAGAAATTTGTGTGCACCAGGACCCAGGAGAAAGGAGCAGTGACCCCACAAGAGACTGACCCAGACTTGCCCGTGAGTGTCCAGGAGCCTCCAGCAGAGGTGTGGACCGGTGGCCGCCTGCTGCAGGGCTGGGGGCACTGCGTGTAGCTATGCATGCCTTTTGAAGGAGATCACCATCATCTTCATTACCTCCACCAGTTTGTCCCCTCCTAAATAACAGGGAGGGAACACAGCCTCACTCATCAACAGAAAATTGGATTAAAGTTTTACTGAGGATGGCCTCGCCCATCGGGACAAGACCCAGTTTTCCCCTCAGTCAGTCTCTCCCATCAGGAAGCGTCTGTAAGCCTCTTATTCTTCTCCATCAGAGGGCAGACAGACTGCAAACCACAGTCACAGGAAACTAACCAATCTGATCACATGGACCACAGCCTTGTCTAACTCAATGAAACTATGAACCATGCCATGTAGGGCCACCCAAGAAGGATGAGTCATGGTGGAGAGTTCTGACAAAACATGGACCACTGGAGAAGGGAAAGGCAAACCACTTCAGTATTCTTGCCTTGAGAACTCCAGGAATAGTATGAAAAGGCAAAAAGATAGGACACTGAAAGATGAACTCCCCCAGGTTGGTAGGTGCCCAATATGCTCCTGGAGATCAGTGGAGAAATAACTCCAGAAAAAATGAAGTGACGGAGCCAAAGCATACTAGAGTGGGTTGCTATTTCCTCCTCCAGGGGGTCTTTCTGACCCAGGGATCAAACCCACATCTCCTACATCTTCTGCGTTGCAGGCTGATTCTTCATCACCGCACCACTATGGAAGACCTACCTTGATGGTCTATCTGCCATCATAAGAGTGTCGGTGGGGAAGGGATGGTCAGACTGAAGGGGTAGACTTGGGTTACTGACCACCTTCATTGAGTTGTTTTCTTCAGTCTTCCCAAACACATCCACTGTCTTCATAGTAATAAAAAATAATAGAATGGCAACACCAATTTAATAGCACCCCGAGAGGTTCTGTGGAAGGAACTCTGCTAAGTGCTGTGTAAATGTCGTCTCATTGGGCCACACCTGTTGGGCTCACTCTATACAGAGAGCCTTGTACAGTGACTGGTCCAAAGAAGGAACTTGGGTAGGTATCTTTGAAGGAATGAATTTTTCTCCTCACAGCCTGTAAGGGTAATAGGTTTTTTTGCCCCTTTGAGAAATGCTCCTGTGGCCATGAACATTAAGTGAACTTTCCAAGGCCACAAAGCCAGGACGTAGCAGAAGTGGGATTCAGACTTAGGTGTTTGTGGCTCCAGGGGTTTGTCTACTACTGGTCAGAGCTGACTGTTGTGCACGTCACATGAAGATTCTGCTTTGAGATTCTCCTGGTTCTGGGCGCAGTTGTGTGCAGTGAAGAGCAGATACCAGGTGAAGGGCTGATTAACCTCTCTTGCTTCTCTTTGCCAACTATCTGGCCTCTTAGCTCTGGCTCTCAATTTGTAAATTGGTGAATTACTAATGACAGCCCATGGACTTCTTATAAGAAGTTAACAGAAGCATGTATTTATTGATTATGAAGCGCTAGCCAGAATCCCAGGGACGGGGGAGCCTGGTGGGCTGCCGTCTATGGGGTCGCACAGAGTCAGACACGACTGAAGCGACTTAGCAGCAGCAGCAGCCAGAGTAAAGAGGGGCCCATTGTTATTTTTAAAGCACTTACTGCTAGCAGTCTTGAAAATGGTTATGGAAGGTCAGTGGGCACATGTTACTGAATGTGGTAAGAGAAGTTCCCTATACCAAGGTTGGCAGACTTTTTCTGTAAAGGGCTGGGTAAAATACATAGGTACAGCTTTGTGAACCATAGCTCTTGCTCTGTAGCAACTACTCAACCGTGGTGTTGTAGCATGAAATTAGCCATAGAAAGTATATAAATATATACATAGGCAATACACAAATGGATAGGTGGGGCTGTGTTTCAGTGTTTACACTTTATAAAGACAATTGTTGGGCTTTAATTTGCTGGTATAGGCAGTGAATATTCACACAGATGCACATACTTATATTTTGTGTATTAGATAATATTTTAAATAATTTTGGGAGTGGGGGAAAATAAATGTGTATACCATGATTGTATGATCAATAACCTCCTAAAAAGTTATATGAAAATTGCATACACATAGACTTAGCCGTTTGGTAGACTTGAATTTTTCTGAACAGGCATTCTGACTGTGACCTCTGACTGCCACTTGAGTTGTTTGAATTCCGTCACTGTTTTCAAGCATCACATAATGGTCTGTCTAGTCATCTGCCTTCTGCCCTTCTTGCTACTTCCTTTCCCTGTAGGTATTTGTGTCTGTGACTACACTCTTCCTGAGTACTCACAGTCTTATTAGTGGCTTGGCCAAAAAGGTCATTTGGGTTTTTCCATCACATCTTTTTTTCTTCCTTTATTTATTTTTAATTGAAGGATAATTACAAAGTTGTGTTGGTTTCTGCCATATGTCAACTTGGTTCAGCCATAGGTATTCCTTTTTTTTCTTTCTTTCTTTATTTTTTATTTTACTTTACAATTCTGTATTGGTTTTGCCATACATTGACATGAATCCACCATGGGTGTACAGGCATTCCCAAACATGAACCCCCCTCCCACTACCCTCCCTACAACATCTCTCTGGGTCATCCCCGTGCACCAGCCCCAAGCATACCGTATCCTGCATCGGACACAGACTGGCGACTCGACTCCCACATGATATTATACATGTTTCAATGCCATTCTCCCAAATCATCTCACCCTCTCCCTCTGAGTCCAAAAGTCTGCTATACACATCTGTGTCTTTTTTGCTGTCCTGCATACAGGGTCATCATTGCCATCTTTCTAAATTCCATATATATATATATGTTAGTATACTGTATTGGTGTTTTTCTTTCTGGCTTACTTCACTCTGTATAATCGGCTCCAGTTTCATCCATCTCATCAGAACTGATTCAAATGCATTCTTTTTAATGGCTGAGTAATACTCCATTGTGTATATGTACCACAGCTTTCTTATCCATTCATCTGCTGATGGACATCTAGGTTCTTTCCATGTCCTGGCTATTATAAACAGTGCTGCAATGAACATTGGGGTACATGTGTCTCTTTCAATTCTGGTTTCCTCAGTGTGTATGCCCAGCAGTGGGATTGCTGGGTCATAAGGCAGTTCTATTTGCAATTTTTTAAGGAATCTCCACACTGTTCTCCATAGTGGCTGTACTAGTTTGCATTCCCACCAACAGTGTAGGAGCGTTCCCTTCTCTCCACACCCTCTCCAGCATTTATTGCTTGCAGATTTTTGGATCGCAGACATTCTGACTGGTGTGAAGTGGTACCTCATTGTGGTTTTGATTTGCATTTCTCTAATAATGAGTGATGTTGAGCATCTTTTCATGTGTTTGTTAGCCATCCGTATGTCTTCTTTGGAGAAATGTCTATTTAGTTCTTTGGCCCATTTTTTGATTGGGTCGTTTATTTTTCTGGAATTGAGCTGCATAAGTTGCTTGTATATTTTTGAGATTAGTTGTTTGTCAGTTGCTTCATTTGCTATTATTTTCTCCCATTCAGAAGGCTGTCTTTTTACCTTGCTTATAGTTTCCTTTGTTGTGCAGAAGCTTTTAATTTTAATTAGATTCCATTTGTTTATTTTTGCTTTTATTTCCAGTATTCTGGGAGGTGGATCATAGAGGATCCTGCTGTGATTTATGTCAGAGAGTGTTTTGCCTATGTTCTCCTCTAGGAGTTTTATAGTTTCTGGTCTTACGTTTAGATCTTTAATCCATTTTGAGTTTATTTTTGTGTGTGGTGTTAGAAAGTAATCTAGTTTCATTCTTCTACAAATGGTTGACCAGTTTTCCCAGCACTACTTGTTAAAGAGATTGTCTTTACTCCATTGTATATTCTTGCCTCCTTTGTCGAAGATAAGGTGTCCATAGGTGTGTGGATTTATCTCTGGGCTTTCTATTTTGTTCCATTGATCTATATTTCTGTCTTTGTGCCAGTATCATACTGTCTTGATGACTGTGGCTTTGTAGTAGAGCCTGAAGTCAGGCAAGTTGATTCCTCCAGTTCCATTCTTCTTTCTCAAGATTGCTTTGGCTATTCGAGGTTTTTTGTATTTCCATACAAATTTTGAAATTATTTGTTCTAGTTCTGTGAAAAATACCGCTGGTAGCTTGATAGGGATTGCATTGAATCTGTAGATTGCTTTGGGTAGTATACTCATTTTCACTATATTGATTCTTCTGATCCATGAACATGGTACATTTCTCAATCTGTTAGTGTCCTCTTTGATTTCTTTCATCAGTGTTTTATAGTTTTCTATATATAGGTCTTTAGTTTCTTTAGGTAGATATATTCCTGAGTATTTTATTCTTTTTGTTGCAATGGTGAATGGAATTGTTTCCTTAATTTCTTTTTCTACTTTCTCATTATTAGTGTATAGGAATGCAAGGGATTTCTGTGTGTTGATTTTATATCCTGCAACTTTACTATATTCATTGATTAGCTCTAGTAATTTTCTGGTGGAGTCTTTAGGGTTTTCTATGTAGAGGATCATGTCATCTGCAAACAGTGAGAGTTTTACTTCTTCTTTTCCAACTTGGATTCCTTTTATTTCTTTTTCTGCTCTGATTGCTGTGGCTAAAACTTCCAGAACTCTGTTGAATAGTAGTGGTGAAAGTGGGCACCCTTGTCTTGTTCCTGACTTTAGGGGAAATGCTTTCAATTTTTCACCATTGAGGATAATGTTTGCTGTGGGTTTGTCATATATAGCTTTTATTATGTTGAGGTATGTTCCTTCTATTCCTGCTTTCTGGAGAGTTTTTAATCATAAATGGATGTTGAATTTTGTCAAAGCCCTTCTCTGCATCTATTGAGATAATCATATGGCTTTTATTTTTCAATTTGTTAATATGGTGAATTACATTGATTGATTTGTGGATATTGAAGAATCCTTGCATCCCTGGGATAAAGCCCACTTGGTCATGGTGTATGATCTTTTTAATGTGTTGTTGGATTCTGATTGCTAGAATTTTGTTGAGGATTTTTGCATCTATGTTCATCAGTGATATTGGCCTGTAGTTTTCTTTTTTTGTGGCATCTTTGTCAGGTTTTGGTATTAGGGTGATGGTGGCCTCATAGAATGAGTTTGGAAGTTTCCCTTCCTCTGCAATTTTCTGGAAGAGTTTGAGTAGGATAGGTGTTAACTCTTCTCTAAATTTTTGGTAGAATTCAGCTGTGAAGCCATCTGGACCTGGGCTTTTGTTTGCTGGAAGATTTCTGATTACAGTTTCAATTTCCATGCTTGTGATGGGTCTGTTAAGATTTTCTATTTCTTCCTGGTTCAGTTTTGGAAAATTGTACTTTTCTAAGAATTTGTCCATTTCTTCCACGTTGTCCATTTTATTGGCATATAATTGCTGATAGTAGTCTCTTACAATCCTTTGTATTTCTGTGTTGTCTGTTGTGATCTCTCCATTTTCATTTCTAATTTTATTGATTTGATTTTTCTCTCTTTGCTTCTTGATGAGTCTGGCTAATGGTCTGTCAATTTTATTTATCCTTTCAAAGAACCAGCTTTTGGCTTTGTTGATTTTTGCTATGGTCTCTTTTGTTTCTTTTGCATTTATTGCTGCCCTAATTTTTAAGATTTCTTTCCTTCTGCTAACTCTGGGGTTCTCCAATTCTTCCTTTTCTAGTTGCTTTAGGTGTAGAGTTAGGTTATTTATTTGACTGTTTTCTTGTTTCTTGAGGTATGCCTGTATTGCTATGAACTTTCCTCTTAGCACTGCTTTTATAGTGTCCCACAGGTTTTGGGTTGTTGTGTTTTCATTTTCATTCGTTTCTATGCATATTTTGATTTCTTTTTTGATTTCTTCTGTGATTTGTTGGTTATTCAGAAGCATGTTGTTCAGCCTCCATATGTTGCAATTTTTAATAGTTTTTCTCCTGTAATTGAGATATAATCTTAATGCACTATGGTCAGAAAAGATGCTTGGAATGATTTTGATTTTTTTGAATTTATCAAGGTTATATTTTATGGTCCAGGATGTGATCTATCCTGGAGAAGGTTCCATGAGCACTTGAGAAAAAGGTGAAATTCATTGTTTTGGGGTGAAATGTCCTATAGATATCAATTAGGTCTAACTGGTTTAATGTATCATTTAAACTTTGCGTTTCTTTGTTAATTTTCTGTTTAGTTGATCTGTCCAGAGGTGTGAGTGGGGTGTTAAAGTCTCCCACTATTATTTTGTTGTTGTTAATTTCCCCTTTCATACTTGTTAGCATTTGTCCTACATATTGCGGTGCTCCTATATTGGGTGCATATATATTTATAATTGTTATATCTTCTTCTTGGATTGATCCTTTGATTATTATGTAGTGGCCTTCTTTGTCTCTTTTCACAGCCTTTGTTTTAAAGTCTATTTTATCGGATATGAGTATTGGTACTCTTGCTTTCTTTTGGTCTCTATTTGTGTGGAGTATCTTTTTCCAACCCTTCACTTTCAGTCTGTATGTGTCCCTTGTTTTGAGGTGGGTCTCTTGTAAGCAGCATATAGAGGGGTCTTGTTTTTGTATCCATTTGGCCAGTCTTTGCCTTTTGGTTGGGGCATTCAATCCATTTACATTTAAGGTAATTATTGATAAGTATGATCCCGTTGCCATTTACTTTATTATTTTGGGTTCGGGTTTATACTCCCTTTTTGTGTTTCCTGTCTAGAGAATATCCTTTAGAATTTGTTGGAGAGCTGGTTTGGTGGTGCTGAATTCTCTCAGCTTTTGCTTGTCTGTAAAGCTTTTGATTTCTCCTTCATATTTGAATGAGATCCTTGCTGGGTACAGTAATCTGGGCTGTAGGTTATTTTCTTTCATCACTTTAAGTATGTCTTGCCATTCCCTCCTGGCCTGAAGAGTTTCTATTGAGAGATCAGCTGTTATCCTGATGGGAATCCCCTTGTGTGTTATTTGTTTTTTTTCCCTTGCTGCTTTTAATAGTTGTTCTTTGTGTTTGATCTTTGTTAATTTGATTAATATGTGTCTTGGGGTGTTTTGCCTTGGGTTTATCCTATTTGGAACTCTCTGGGTTTCTTGGAATTGGGTGATTATTTCCTTCCCCATTTTAGGGAAGTTTTCAACTATTATCTCCTCAAGGATTTTCTCATGGTCTTTCTTTTTGTCTTCTTCTTCTGGGACTCCTATAATTCGAATGTTGGAGCGTTTCATATTGTCATGGAGGTCTCTGAGATTGTCCTCATTTCTTTTAATTCGTTTTTCTTTTTTCCTCTCTGATTCATTTATTTCTACCATTCTATCTTCTATTTCACTAATCCTATCTTCTGCCCCCGTTATTCTATTATTTGTTGCCTCCAGAGTGTTTCTGGTCTCATTTATTGCATTATTCATTGTATATTGACTCTTTTTTATTTCTTCTAGGTCCTTGTTAAACCTTTCTTGCATCTTCTCAATCCTTGTCTCTAGGCTATTTATCTGTGATTCCATTTTGATTTCAAGATTTTGGATCATTTTCACTATCAATATCCGGAATTCTTTCTCAGGTAGATTCCCTATCTCCTCTTTTGTTTGGTTTGGTGGGCATTTCTCCTGTTCCTTTACCTGCTGAGTATTCCTCTGTCTCTTCATCTTGGTTATATTGCTGTGTTTGGGATGCCCTTTTTATATTCTGGTAATTTGTGTAGTTCTCTTTATTGTGGAGCTTCCTCACTGTGGGTGGGGTTGTATCAGTGGCTTGTCAAGGTTTCCTGGTTAGGGAGGCTTGTGTTGGAGGTCTGGTGGGTGGAGCTGGGTTTCTTCTCTCTGGAGTGCAGTGGAGTGACCAGTAATGAGTTATGAGACGTCTAAAGTTTTGGAGTAACTTTGAGCTGCCTGTATATTGAAGCTCAGGGGTGTGTTCCTGTGTTGCTGGAGAATTTGCGTGGTATGTCTTGCTCTGGAACTTGTTGGCCCTTGGGTGGAGCTTTGTTTCAGTGTAGGTATGGAGGCGTTTGATGAGCTCCTATTGCTTAATGTTCCCTGAATTCAGGAGTTCTCTGATGTTCTCAGACTTTGGACTTAAGCCTCCTGCTTCTGGTTTTCAGTTTTATCATAGGTATTCCTATGTCCCCTCCCTCCCATTATATCCTATGGAAAACCCAAGCAAACTTTTTGGCCCACCCATTAATAGATGTAGGTTAAGTGATTAATTCCATATGTATTATATATATCATTTGCTATACTCATGTCCTTGGATAGAGTATTTCCCAGAGACCATCCAAGTGACCTTCTCAGCCAACTTGTTACTCTTATTTAGCTTTCCTGCATGTGGGTTTATATCCTCTTCCACTAAAGTTTTAAACAGTCAATGATTGTTTACTTTGCTTATTATTAGACTTCCTGTGTATTCGTCGTGGTAAGATCCTTCAGACAGCCACGTGGGAAGTGATATTTGTACAAGATCACACATAGTGTAAACAAAAGAAAATGTCATTTTTTTCACATCAGCGTCTTTCTCTTAAGATCCTTGGTGGCTGGAGATTTTCTTTTCCTTTTTTAAACAATTGACCCATCCATGCGAATATCTTCTCATTTTAATAAGTTTTATATGCAGTTTTGTATGTTTTACTTTTCCATAAATTATACCTTAAAGCAAGATAAAATGGAAATATTGATGTAAATTTGCTGTCATTAAAAAAAAGAAAACATACGCCTACTCACGCACACATGCAAAGACACACAAATCCCATTTACCAGAAAGGTGACAGGGAGAGTTGTGTGAGGGATAACTGGCCTTCTGCCAACATGTTAGTGCTGAGTTTCTGGATGTTGTATATAATTAGAGATCTTTATCACATGAAGACTTTTCATCACTAATGATACTCAAGATTATTTGTCTTTTCCTGAGTATGCCCTTGGAAACATTTGTTTAAAATGGTTAAAACCAGTGCTTAATGGATAAACAAACTATGCTGCTGCTGCTGCTAAGTCACTTCAGTCGTGTCCGACTCTGTGCGACACCATAGATGGCAGCCCAACAGGCTCCCCCATCCCTGAGATTCACCAGGCAAGAACACTGGAGTGGGTTGCCATTTCCTTCTCCAGTGCATGAAAGTGAAAAGTGAAAATGAAGTTGCTCAGTCATGTCCGACTCCCAGCGACCCCATGGACTGCAGCCTACCAGGCTCCTCCATCCATGGGATTTTCCAGGCAAGAGTACTGGAGTAGGGTGCCATTGCCTTCTCTGAAACTATAGTACACTCATAATTGTGGAATACCATTCAGCAATTTAAAAAATTGCCAGTTTGAATGGATTTCAGAGGCACTGTTCTGAGTGAAAGATGTTTAGTTCAGTTCAGTTGCTCAGTCGTGTCCAACTCTTTGTGACCCCATGAACTGCAGCATGCCAGGCCTCCCTGTCCATCACCAACTCCTGGAATTTACCCAAACCCATGTCCACTGAGTCGTTGATGCCATCCAACCATCTCATCCTCTGCCGTCTCTTCTCTTCCTGCCTTCAATCTTTCCCAGCATCATGGTCTTTTCAAATGAGTCAGCTCTTCGCATCAGGTGGCCAAAGTATTGGAGCTTCAGCTTCAACATCAGTCCTTCCAATGAATACCCAGGACTGATCTCCTTTAGGATGGACTGGTTGGACCTCCTTGCAGTCCAAGGGATGCTCAAAAGTCTTCTCCAACACCACAGTTCAAAAGCATCAATTCTTCTGCCCTCAGCTTTCTTTATAGTCCAACTCTCACATCCATACATGACCCCAGGAAAAACCATAGCCTTGACTAGATGGAACTTTGTTGGCAAAATAACATCTCTGCTTTTTAATATGGTTATTATTAACCATATTATATGTTATTATATAACCTGTCTAGGTTGGTTATAACTTTCTTTTCAAGGAGTAAGCATCTTTTAATTTCATGGCTACAGTCACCATCTGCAGTGATTTTGGAGCCCAGAGAAACAAAGTCAGCCACTGTTTCCACTGTTTCCCCATGTATTTGCCATGAAGTGATGGGACTGGATGCCATGATCTTTGTTTTCTGAATATTGAGCTTTAAGCCAACTTTTTCACTCTCCACTTTCACTTTTATCGAGAGGCTCTTTAGATTTTCTTCTCTTTCTGCCATAAGGGTGGTGTCATCTGCATATCTGAGGTTATTGATATTTCTCCCAGCAATCTTGATTCCAGCTTGTGCTTCTTCCAGCATTTCTCATGATGTACTCTGCTTATAAGTTAAATAAGCAGGGTGACAATATACAGCCTTGATGTACTCCTTTTCCTATTTGGAACCAGTCTGTTGTTCCATGTCCAGTTGTAACTGTTGCTTCCTGACCTGCATACAGGTTTTGGTGTTAGCCAGTGTCAAAAGTTTGCATACATATGATATTCTGAAAAAAGATGAAGCTATAGGATAAGAACAGGTCATTTACTGCCATGGAGTAGGGAGAGGGAACGACTAGATCACAATGGGATCACAAGAAGGATTTTTTTGAGGGGGAACTCACTCCAGTACTGTTGCCTGGAAAATCCCATGGATGGAGGAGCCTGGTGGGCTGCAGTCCATGGGGTCGCGAAGAGTCTGACACAACTGAGTGACTTCACTTTCACTTTTGACTTTCATGCACTGGAGAAGGAAGTTGCATCCCACTCCAGCGTTCTTGCTTGGAGAATCCCAGGGATGGGGGAGCCTGGTGGGCTGTCATCTGTGGGGTCGCACAGAGTCGGAAACCACTGAAGCAACTTAGCAGCAGCAGCAGTTCTGTGTCCTAATTCTGGTGGTAGTTACACAAATACATACATGTATTAAAATGTCATCATACTATACACACATGTAAGAAGCCAGTTTCACTATGTGTTAACTTTTTTAAGGTAAAATTTAAAAATAAAAATTAGAGTGCTTGATTATGCTTGCTGAGAACAACAACAAAAATCTCAAGATGGCAGATACCAAGTATTCCTACAAGAAAAATACTAATTGTAACTTTTTATTGAAAAAGTTACCAATTTGTTAGTTGGTTTACAAAAAAAGCTGAAAATAATGCAGTTTTACTCAATGAAAAATCCTTTGGCTCCATGCAGAACGTAAGGAAATGTTCAGTTATGTCTCCCCCAGCAGCTGTAACCTGGTCCTCCTCTGCTTCTGTAGGCCTTTCCTGTCTTCTTTATGGTGATCACTTTCCTTCCTTGGTGTGTATATACAACGGGTGACAGTTACAGGGGCCGTGGGAACCATAACTTTAAGTTCTGTGACTTTTCTGTGAGTAAAACCAGCCATCAGGTTGAATTAATGTCATTCTTCACAGTTAATTTCCGTGTTATTCTAAGCGGAAGACTTATCGTGCATTTGAAGGAAAGCCCCATGATCGTTTCTGATAGCAAGTACATGATGGTGGTGATGTGTGCTCATTTGTTACTTCATGAGTGTTATCATTAGCTGACAGTTCATCAGTTATCATTCAGTGCAGGGAGGCCTCTCTTGGGAGAGTGTGTAGGTGTGCTGGTTGAGGAATGATGCTTCTTAGGGAACATTCTCTCTCCTGTTTGGTCATGGAAGATACTGGGCCCCCTGTTACTGAGTTCATAACCACTCACTCTAAACAGGAATTCTGATCCCAGCGCCAGTGGTTTTGCAGAACTGCCTTCAAATAGGGTTGATTCAGTGGGGTGTTGATTTGTTTCACGAAACTGGAGACACTAACGGGGTGATCACACAGTAGATGTTACTTGTTGGTTCTGCACGTGAAGACCTGATCCGGCCATTTTTGGTTTTGCAGATCAGGTAGAGGAGGAATTGCTGAGCTTCTAGGAGATGACCGTGGGGGAATGCCACAGTGTAAAAGGCATGAGGAGACATCTTCTGAACTTGAGAGAGTTGAGTTTGAAATATTGATCGTCCTCATAAAGCAGCCCGCAGGCTGTCCTGTCTCGCTCTCCTGGGTGTCATTTTACATGTAACACAAGTAGATGTTAACCAACCAGACAAGAGGTGACTGGAGGCCCAGCTGCCTCCTTCCTTGTCTGCTACTGGGATCAAGCCCACACTGGGAGAGATGGGTGATCGTGGTCCTTCCACAGCTGGGGCTTCCAGTGACTAAAGTGCTGGGGTCCTTAGAGCAAGGTACAAGTGCTTGCCATCACCCTGGGTCCTGAATGAAATGTATTCACAGTTGAGGGACATTTGACTAAGACTGGGAGAAAGAGGCAGATGTGATGGGAGAAGCTCAGGTGCAGACATCTATAGGAGCACCCCTGTGCTCACTGGTGAGGGCTTATGAGGCCCTACCTGACTTGTGATCAGGGCTCATTCCTGTAGCCCTTTGTGGTGTCAGTGCATGTACAGGGGGTGGACCAGAAAGCCCCTGCTTGTTTGCAGCCCTTGTAGCATCTGAAGAAACGCCCTTTTGCTCTAGAATCCAGGTTCTGTTTGCCTAAGCTCTAGTCGAGAGAAAGAGAGGGGGAGAGAGAGAGAGAGGCAGTGTCCTGGAGCCAGTCTGCCTTCCATCCAGGCAGGCTCTCTGAATTGAGCCTGCTGTGCCAAGGATCAGTGACCACAGTGCATCTGGTCCCCACCTTCACCCCTGCAGAGCTTCAGGGTCATCTGAGCAATCTCTGCAGGACTGCTGCCTGTGTCTCAGTTTACCCACAACTTTAGAATTACTTAGTCTTGTTTGGAGGGAGAAATCTCATGTTTTCCCACAGGAAATGAGCCCCAGCTAATGGGTCCAACAAATGGGCACACACTCCAAGTGCTAAGAGGCCTTTTGTTCATTTCACTTCAACTGTCTGTGCCTTTTCATATAGGCATCTAGACTTACATTGAGCCCAGAACCTTCATAAAATCCCAGAGCTCCTGGGGACTTCACATTTGTGCATAAAACCCTGATAAGAGTGCAGATGTCTGCTGCATCCCATGCTTACTGCTGAGCCATACTCACTTCATTGCCCCATGGCATCATTTCCTGGTTATTGGAGGCATATTTAAATTGGGAAATATAAATACACCTCCCCATCTGAGATCGTTTGTAGAGAATCTGTATTTCCTTATTGGTTCTTGTTCATGAGGTTATGGTTGGAGGAAGGTCTTTGTGACCATATTTGAAACGGGTCCTACCTGACTGATGAGCTCAGGTCTCTGGTCCCTGTTCTACCCTTTTCTCCTTTATGGCCGGGGTCCAGGCAGGTCCCTGATGGAGGGACCTGGCAGGATGGCCCTTGGTCCTCCCCTGGGACAAAGCTGCTGGCACGCTGATGACTTGCGTGAACTACAGATGTGCTGGCCGCCCCACGGGAGAGTAGAATCGGCCTTATCTACATGCTGATCAGTGACTAAGAGGGCAGAGGCTGCAGCCTCATGGACTCCAGTGAGTCAGCCTTTTACTGCCAAGACTCACCACACGCTCTGGAAGGCACCCCGCACATCTGAAACTGGGTATGCAAATGGAAGCTTCAAAGGGAAAGACCTGATAAAGGTTATCCTTGTGAGTGGCTATTCTTTTGCTTTTTTGAAGCAGGGTTGTTATTCTTTTTTTTTTTCTTCTTCTTGACAGAAGCTCTGTGGAAGTGGTGATTTGAATGCTGCTCTGACATCTCAACATTTCAAAGAGCAATCTGTAAGTGACATTCCTTAAAAACAAACACTAAGTACTACAAATATTTCCTATCAAATGTTTGGATCTTTGCCTGTTTTTATTTCTAAAGGATGTGGAACTGTAGTCACCCACAAAGACAGGCCCTACAAATTGTGGCTGGAAAAGATAAATTCAGTGTTTATTGATTTGTCAGAGTGGAATAGATTCTTCTAAAAATACAGAGCCATGAGAATGAGATTGGTGCAGGAGACAAAGCCATTTTGAAGTGCTTTGAAATGTGGACTGAGAAACTTTGAAAAGAAGGCTGGTTGAGAGTGACTTAGCCACAGATCAGTTAATTGAAAGTCAAATAAGTGATCAACACATTTTATCTGTACGTTTTCTTTTGAAAGACACACCTTTGCTCTTTTTAAAACCTGAATTGGATTCATTTAATAAATATTCAGAAACAGACTTGAATTTGATATAATGGCTTATAGAAGTTGATGTGTTCCTGGAGAGGGAAAGGAGCTTGGGAGAGGTGAGACTGTGTGTTTAAGTGTAGGAAGCACTATAATGGGGCTCAGGGTATGAAAGAAAAATATGCCCCAGACAGGAAGTGTCTCCTGCGGGGACCCAGGGAGGGACATGTGTTAGTGGTCATGGATCAGGAGGCTGTCATCTGAGTGGTCGTGAACTAGACTCTTTCTATTACATGTGAACTGGTGGGGGGTGGCGGGCAAGGGGAGAAGAGGAGGGAGACATCCCACATCTGAGCTTGGAGGGGTGGGCCAGGCCTGTGGGGGCCCACCCCGCGGCTGGACCTCTCATGCTGAGTCCTCTCTGGGTGCGCCACCAGAAACTGGAGGATAAAGGATCCTGCAGGACATGAGTGAGTTTAAGGGGATGGCAGTTGTCAGCATGCAGCTTATCTATTAATACTTCTTCTTGAAAAGGTAATATTGCAAAACTCTTGTCATGAATTCTCATAGAATCCCTCTGGGAGAAAGATAAAGAACAGGGTAAGCATCGAAGTAGGTGGGGGTGGAGGATGATGCTAGATGATTTGCCATGATTGCAAGCATCCTTTTTGCTTAAATGAAGAAGCATTTCCACATTCTGTTTCTCGGGCCCAAGACAACTGACTTCAGTTACTTCTCCATCTATGCAGGATCTCAGGGAAGCTGGCGATGGCTTGAGTAACCTGCCCAGCCCTTTTGCCTACCTCCTCACCATCCACCTGAAGGAAGGTCGGAACCTGGTGGTCCGGGATCGCTGTGGTAAGGCCTGGCCCTGTGCGCTGTCGGTAACCTGGGGACCTCTTCCTCTCTACCCTGTCAACCCTGCTAGTCAGCCTTCTCTGTCTCAGCACAGCTGGTGGTAGACCGGAGCTCTCAATCTAAATTTCTCCAAGTATCAAGGTATTTGCAGTGAGTTATTGAAACACATAAAATCTTACTGTCCTTTTCTCTGATTAAATTAATAATCATCATCAAATATGAATAACCACATAAAGTTGTGGAAGGAAACATCACTATAAGTGCTTTAAGGGGCTTCCCTGGTAGCTCAGTGGTAAAGAATCCACCTGCAATGTAGGAGATGTAGGTTCAATCCCTGAGTCAGGAAGGTCCCCCTGGAGAAGGATATATCTGTTTTTCCTTTGTTATCTTTTTTCATTTCTGTTGTCTGGAAGGTGCAGTCTTTTTATTCTAAAGAATTTTGTGTTTTTCTTTGGGTTTTTAGCAGTCTCTCCAATCTTTGCCAGTTCCTTTCTACTCTTGTTTTGGAACAGCTATGAAAAGAGGCCACCCTTCTGTCTGTCTTCTCTGTTCTTACCTTTCTTTCTCATTATTACTATTACTTTTTTGTTTTTCAGGAAGAATTCCTTAGCTGGGCCTTCCAGCTCACTCATTTTCACATTAATTGTTACGACCACTGTGCTATTCTGTTCGTCTTTTGAGTTGTCTTTATAAAAAAACTTTAGAACAGTCTATGTTTGTTTTGGGCTTCCCTGGTGGCTCAGCAGTAAAGAATCTGCCCACAGTGCAGGAGACTCAGGAGACGTGGGTTTGATCTCTGCCGGGCTTGAGAAGATCCCCTGGAGGAGGGCATGGCAACCCGCTCCAGTATTCTTGGTGGAGAATCGCATGGACAGAGGAGCCTGGCGGGCTGCAGTCCGTAGGGTTGCAAAGAGTCAGACACGACTGCAGTGACTGAGCACACAGCACGTTTGTTTCATGCATAAGATATTGCCGTCAGCTTTGAGAGCGTTAAGTATGCATTATGAATCTCCCGCTTGGCACTTCCTCCCTTGGATGTCCTCTTGTTGTGTTTTCCACTCCTCTTTCTGTTTATTTGTCCCTGTTGCCGTCTATAGGTGCTGTTTTGGGGTACCGTGTCCTATCTTCACGGAGCAACAGTGGAACGTGCATCCAGACAGGGAGAGCCAGCCGTTGAGGCCAGCTCCTTCCCATCCCTCCCAGTTACCAGCAGCTCCTGGTTTTCCCCTGTCATGGAAGGCCTTCCTCTCTGCCTTCGTGCCCACGCTCACCCTTCCTGCTTGCAAGCACCTTTGCTGGTCATGGCTCGGCCCCAGAGGAACAGGGCAGTGCTGGCCCACCCAGCTGCTCTGAGTGCTGTGCCAACCAGTCACGCTGGTACTTGCTCGGGCCATTTTCTGCTTCCTGCCGCTGTTGCCTCAACGCTTGGAGCACCCTTGGTGTTCCTGCCATCCTATCCTCTTGCCTCACCTCTGTCCATGAAACTTGTGTGCTGTGCCTTTCTTTCTACTGCTCCCGTTTAGGAGTGTGATGTCTTCCATCAACCTGATCTTGGCTGACTACCATCGTTTAGGGTGGAGGTTTTTTTTTTTTTTTTTTGATTGATTGATTGATTGATTTTTTTTACTTTACAATTCTGTATTGGTTTTGCCATACATTGACATGAATCCACCACGGGTGTACATGTGTTCCCAAACATGAATCCCCCTCCCACCCTCCTCCCCACAACATCTCTTGGGTGGAGTTTTTTAAAACAAAATTATCTCTTTCTTTTTGTAATTTGTCAGGATTTCAAAATAGCGAACAAATCTCATTTTCTCCTTGTTGGGAAATAGTGTTTCTATCAAAGTTATAATTGCTTATCTATCAATTGTGCAACTTCTTGGGTAGTGAGTGGTATTGTATACTCTTATTATAAAATGTCTATGCTGTATTAGGTAGCTCTCTTAAGGTTATTTTGAAGGGTTTGGGGCAGATAGCATTTTGTACCTGGAATCACATCTGAGGGACACGATCATAAACCAGAGTCAGGTAACTGCCCACCCACGAATATCCCAACTCTTGTTCGGAACCTGTGGTATCTGGTGGATGCTTCCATGAAACGGTGATCATTTTAGAGCTTGATTGGGGACAACTCATCTGGAGATTAGAAATAGGTACCACAGAGAGTTCATTTAACCTGACTGGAAAGAAAGTGTTGTAAACCTGTAAAATACATGTCCTGTTCTGAATTTTTGAAACACTCCAAAGGTCTGTCACTTTGGAGATATGCCCAGACCTTGGACTTCTTCCAGGACCAGCTCCCCCTTTTCCAGTTTTGCCATCTGTTCTAGCTGTTTTATCCCTTATCTGTGTGAGTGGTCTGGCCACACTACCCTTGCTGTATCACACTGGTACACTTATAGCAGACACCCAATAGATGCTCAGTAAAGTTGGCAAATGATGGAGAAGCCATTGCCTGCATCAGAAAAGGACCGGAACAATAAGGTTTATGTGCAGCTACTCCACACCTCACTGCTTCGGGGCCAAAGGAGAGGCTGTGGTCTGTGCTCTAACCCTATCATAGTCATCTCTGCCATTATGGTTTCATCAGAGCTAAACATCATATGACAGGTTGCCTCTATCTTTTGTACACCTAATATAATCCAAAGATAAATACCTAGTAAGGAGTCTAGGTCATAACCTGTTCTAGCACCTGTGTCTTTTATAACTGGTAGTAACTGTTCCTGTCTCTTTTATTTATTGGGAAGATTAATCATTATCCACTAAGAAAACATCCCCTCCCAGAAAGTGTTTGTGACTGCATTCATTACTGCTTGATTTTCACAGGTATTAGGGTGTGCCCAGGGCACGTTGGACACCCACTGTTGATTTCTGCAGGGATCATACTCTTTGGCACCTGTGTCCTGGCTCCTTTGTGTGGAGGCAGGGCACATATCTGACATGTCTAATCGGTCTGACAATGTTTTCTATGGAGCCCAACTCAGAATTTTATCCAATGCAGTCCTTTGGACCAGTAGTTTTCAAAATTGAGTGAATGTCTGAGCAGCCTAAAGGACTTGTGAAAATACGCATTGCCCACCCGCAGAGGTTTCTGATTGAGGATGTCTGATGGGGCGCCCAAGAACTTACAGTTCTAACAGGTTCCCAGGTGATCACAATGCAGCTGGCCCAGAAACCACGCTGTGAGGACCGCTGCTTCAGGCACTGAGCCGAGGCAGGCAAGCAGAAATGCGTGCTTCTCCTGGTAGGGAGAGTTTCAGTCCTCTCTCAGACATAATGTTTTCTTTTCCTGGGACTGGACCTCACTGTGCGTTTGCTCTCTTACTTAATTTGTATTCTCTAAACATAATTTAATTTGGTATCACCTAATTAACATAATTAGGTACAAAGAACATTGTGAGCATGTGCCGAAATTTACACTATGTATTCTGTATCCCTTGGACTGCAAGGAGATCCAACCAGTCCATCCTAAAGGAAATCAGTCCTGAATATTCATTGGAAGGACTGATGCTAAAGCTGAAACTCCAATACTTTGGCCACCTGATGTGAAGAACTGACTCTTTGGAAAAGACGCTGATGCTGGGAAAGATTGAAGGCAGGAGGAGAAGGGGACGACAGAGGATGAGATAGTTGGATGGCATCACCAACAAGATAGACTTGAGTATGAGTAAACTCCGGGAGTTGGTGAAGGACAGGGAAGGCTGATGTGCTGCAATTCATGGGGTCGCAGAGTTGGACACGACTGAGTGACTGAACTGAACTGAACTGATCACATGGTCTCTGATTTTCTGGATATAAGATCAATAGCTGATTGTTTCAATACTAAATGTCCTTCAAGATCTATTCAAATGGAACTTCTATCTAGTCTTTTATGTTCTTCACAGATACAAGCTCCTTGTCATCTCAGTGCTATGAGTGTTTTACCTCTACAGACCATACACCTTTGCCCTTAGTGGGATGAATGATGGGATCCTCCCTGTCAATATTGGTGCTGCATTAGCGGGGTGACGACTTTATTTATCTTCATACGTCCTGCAATGCCACGTGTTGTGTTGCTCAGACGTGTCCAACTCTTTGCAACCCCATGGCCAGACTGGTGCTTTATACACACAGTGCTTCTAATGCATTTTAGTTCTTCATTAGGGAAATCCAACTTAAGTTCTGGCCTTCAAGACAAGGAGTGTTAAAGACTGTCATGAAAGGGAAAAACATCTGCCCTGGAGGGAGCAGAGTTCCTTCATTCCCTCCTTGATTCAGCAAGTGTTTATTCAGTCCCTTCACTGACATGAGCATCACACTAGAACACGAGTGGGTGATAAAGTCCAGAAAAGAAAAAGAAAAGACATATATACAATTTTAAAATTTCACGCAGATCACCAGCTTCAACCCATTTAGCAGGAGTCCTAGTTCAGGTGACTGAGGTACAGAGACTTCACTGGGGCCTTGCAGGGAGGCAGTGGCTGTGGTGGGTCTTGGCAGAGTGGGTGGCTCTGGTGGTCAAGAAGAGGACTGGGGCGTGACAGTCCACTTCCTGGCTTGTGATTTCCTGTGTCAACTTACTCACTCTGCAATGGAATTTACCCATCTGCAGAATGGGCACGATGCAGCTTGTCCTAAAATGTAGTTGGGAGATTTGAGAAAAAGAAGTGTGTATAACATAGTGGCTTCCCAAGTGGCACTGATGGTAAAGAATCCGCCTGCCAATCCAGGAGATATAAGACACACAGGTTTGATCCCTGGGTTGGGAAGATCCCCTGGAGGAGGGCATGACAACCCACTCCAGTATTCTTGCATGGAGAATCCCACGGACAGAGAGAGGAGCCTGGCAGGCTGCAGTTCATGGAGTCGCAAAATCAGACACGAGTTGATGCAACTTAGCATGGATGCATGCATGCAGTCACAGACAATGTGTAAATCAGTGGACATAGTTCATTTCAGTTCTGTTCAGTCACTCAGTCGTGTCCAACTCTTTGCGACCCCATGAATCGCAGCCCGCCAGGCCTCCCTGTCCATCACCATCTCCCGGAGTTCACTCAGACTCACGTCAGTCGAGTCCGTGATGCCATCCAGCCATCTCATCCTCTGTCATCCCCTTCTCCTCCTGCCCCCAATCCCTCCCAGCATCAGAGTCTTTTCCAATGAGTCAACTCTTCACATGAGGTGTCCAAAGTACTGGAGCTTCAGCTTTAGCATCATTCTTTCCAAAGAAATCCCAGGGTTGATCTCCTTCAGAATGGACTGGTTGGATCTCCTTGCAGTCCAAGGGACCCTCAAGAGTCTTCTCCAACACCACAGTTCAAAAGCATCAATTCTTTGGCACTCAGCCTTCTTCACAGTCCAACTCTCACATCCATACATGACTACTGGAAAAACCATAGCCTTGACTAGACGGATCTTTGTTGGCAAAGTAATGTCTCTGCTTTTGAATATGCTATCTAGGTTGGTCATTGCTTTCCTTCCAAGAAGTTAGTGTCTTTTAATTTCATGGCTGCAGTCACCATCTGCAGTGATTCTGGAGCCCCCCAAAATAAAGTCTGACACTGTTTCCATTGTTTCCCCATCTATTTCCCATGAAGTGATGGGACCAGATGCCATGATCTTCGTTTTCTGAATGTTGAGCTTTAAGCCAACTTTTTCGCTCTCCTCTTTCACTTTCATCAAGAGGCTTTTTAGCTCCTCTTCACTTTCTGCCATAAGGGTGGTGTCATCTGTATATCTGAGGTTATTGATATTTCTCCCGGCAATCTTGATTCCAGCCTGTGTTTCCTCCAGTCCAGCGTTTCTCATGGTGTACTCTACATAGAAGTTAAATAAGCAGTGTGATAATATACAGCCCTGATGTACTCCTTTTCCTATTTGGAACCAGTCTGTTGTTCCATGTCCAGCTCTAACTGTTGCTTCCTGACCTGCATACAGATTTCTCAAGAGGCAGATCAGGTGATCTGGTATTCCCATCTCTCTCAGAATTTTCCACAGTTTATTGTGATCCACACAGTCAAAGGCTTTGGCATAGTCAAGAAAGCAGAAATAGATGTTTTTCTGGAACTCTCTTGCTTTTTCCATGACCGAGCAGATGTTGGCAATTTGATCTCTGGTTCCTCTGCCTTTTCTAAAACCAGCTTGAACATCAGGGAGTTCACGGTTCACGTATTGCTGAAGCCTGGCTTGGAGAATTTTGAGCATTACTTTACTAGCATGTGAGATGAGTGCAATTGTGCGGTAGTTTGAGTGGACATAACTGTTTTCCAATAGCTTTACACTCGGCTGGATTTGATCCTTGTCCAAAATTTGTTGACCTTGATCTACAATATTCTGATCTGATTTTGGATATTTCCCTTGAAGAAACTGCTCTTCAGAGTAGCAAAGTACATCTTTATTTAAAATAAGGAGGTATGAGGTGTTGAGGAGATGTGATGCACGTTGTGAAGCTCGTGTTTTCTAATGAAGTGTCTAGAAAGCATCTCAGTAAGGTGACATGAAATAGTGCGGAGAAGTCTAGAGACGTTGAGCGGTCAGAAGTTTTGCCCCCCATCCCCCTGCCCTCCCTGTATATTTTCACTGGGCAGTAAAGTGAAATATCATATTTCTCTCAGGAAAAGATATTTCCCCCCAGCATTTATGATTGAGGACTGGACCCTTTGTCACTTGGCCCATCCAGGAACAGTGAGGGGAGCCTCCAGGAACAGGCCTTCCCTGGTGTAAAGAGTGCTGTGAACGCTTTATCTAAATTTCTCACTTCTCTGTCTCAGGCACAGGGCTGGCTTGTTAAGTAGACTATTGAGGTGGGACTTTGAGATTTTTCTGGATGACGTTTGTTATCCTAGGAGGTTGCTACCGCTGGATGATGCCCAGGCTTAGCGATGGCGTCAGGCACGGACTGTTATGCAGTCACCACCCGGAACGTCCCAGGTCCTCAGCTGTCAACGACTCTATTCCTCCTTCAGAATACATAGATAAGGGTGTGTGTGTGGTGTGTGTGTGTGAGGTGTGTGTGAGGTGTGTGTGGTGTGTGTGTG